>NW_027109101.1:576746-622392 GCF_000696795.3 Halyomorpha halys
TAAAAGTGTTAGTGTTCTGATTGTCTAGTAACGACACGCCCTGAGATTAAGAGTCTTTCTTTTTGTATAATAAAATTATATTATCTATTTGATATTAAAGTTCTTAATTTGAACCCAAGTTTCTTTCATATTTGAAAAAAGTTATAAAAACTATTCAGATTCTTTTTTATTTTAATTTTATATTTTTTAAATACACTTTTATATTTCAAAATACTAGAAATTGTTTGTTTTTTAAAATCATGATTGGATTTCCTTTTGGCACAGATGAAATTGGAATGAAAGTTGATATGAATGCAAAGCTAGGGGTTGTTGTAAGTGTACCAATCTAAGCAGCCTATACTCACAATACATATGTCATAACCTCCTGAGGGAAGCCACGCTCAGCGACGATTGCTTAGATCTTCGGGTAGGCTGCACTGATAGCGGAGCCACATACTGAGTCACGGTTGGAGAATTATTGTTGGCCAGCTCCTAACAGCCACATAACATCACATACAAAACGTACAACTCACTTACTTTAAATTAAATTCAATATCACTAACGTTATCAAATTATCAAAATTGAGTGACCTTCATTGATTATTCCTCCAGTTAATTTATGGAAGAATGAACACATCAAAAATTAAAAAAAAAAAAAATGAATTAAGATACTCACAGATATATTGGTGCAGCTGGCAAGCCTCATTTGGGCCAGTTGTGTGGCTGCAGGGGTGAGGTTGGTCGTACTACCGAACGGAGACATCATAGTCGACACGGCCCGTTTCAGCTTATTAGGAGTCTTGTTAAAACTAAACGCTCGACCAACTTTCATTCTAGTCCTCGAGGCAAACCTGAGGAAAGATTATTAGTAAATAAAACATCCATAATCCACAATGTGATATGCATTTATAATAAAAAGGTAATTTTCATAATAGTAGTAGATGTTAGCCTGAAAATAAAAAATATACTACAGTGAAGACAAAAACAAATTTTTCATAGTTCTAAAAAAAAAAAAATAAAAAATACTAAAATACCTTTTAAGAAAATATAGAAGAGGGAACAACATAATGATGAGTAGATGATTAGGGGTGCAGTCGGAGAAGAACACAAATAAGTAGAAACTTATTTATTAGTACCAACGTTTCAGCCAGAATTTCAGGCCTTCATCAGGGCTAATGACACAATATAAGATAACCAAAATGAACAAAAGGAATTACTGAATGAATAGAAAATTAAAAAAAAAAAAAAAAACTAACATTATAGTTAGTTAAAAATAAAATAGTATTGAAAGACAAGTATGATGTAAGTATTATAAGAAGATATAGGCTGTATGAGAAAAGTAATAATATTAAGGAAGAGGTAAGAATAATTAATTTTATTTATAACTACTTTTCTCATACAACCTTTGTCTTCTTATAATACTTGGGCTATATATTTCTTTCAACACTATTTATGTATCCATAATGTTAGTCATTCTCTAATCATTCTGTGTATCCTTTTATTCATTGCTTGTTATCTAGCTTTAGTTTTTAGCCCTGATGAAGGCTTGAAACTCTGGCCGAAACGTTGGCACTAATGAATAAGTTTTTACTTATTTGTGTTCTTCACTGACTGCACCCCCAACCATATAGAATTATATAGAAGGAAAGATTTAGTTTCTAATAAATATAGCAAGAGTGAAACGAGCTTCAAATTGAAGTCTTTTTTTTTTAGTCCTTTATATTCAATAAGCTAAGCTAAGCGGATCAACTAATTGTGACTACAAGATGTGCTCAAGAGAACAAAAGTATGGCCTTGTTAAGTATAGGTATGTCAACTATTACTAAATATTAAGATAAGAAACATACATACGTAGCTTTATCCTAGTAATGTGATGTACAAACATTATTACTAATTTTATATACCCTTATGAATTAAAATAGAAGGTGGCTTGGATTTGTTGGCTCAAAATAATATAAAATGATGAGCTATAATTGAAGCAAATTATATTTTTAAATATAACAAGCAAAAAATAAAAAGTACCAACTTTATTTAAATATACTGTCAATAAATTATATTTTCAGCATCCAATTTATAAAATTAGACAAAAGACACTTGAGAATATTGAGGAAAATTTATGGCCCGGTTTGTGTTGATGGGATCTGGAAGATGAGAACAAATGCTGAACTGGCAGGTCTCTACAGGAACCCGGATATTGTAAGGGTGATCAAAGTGGAACGGCTTCCGTGGGCAGGCCATGTATTAAGAATGACCCAAGATCAGATTCCTAGGATGATCCTAGACGAAAGGATATATGGGAAAAGGAGAGTAGGAAAACCCCGACTTCGATGGTAGGTCTATCTTGGGAATCCGCAATTGGAGAGCAGCGGGAACCATTAGAAAGGACTGGCGAACGAAGTTGGGGGAGGCCTTGACCCTACAAGATTTGTAGCGCCACAGATGATGATGATGATGAATTTATAAAATGAATAAAGAAAATTAAAGGTGTGAGGTCAGATGTTAAGGTCAACTGCCCACCACACTCGATCTAAATTAATAGAAATTACTCCAATTTCAGTAAAATAATGTTTTTAAATTTATTTATTTTTTTAAATCTTGAACCTTTTTATTTATTAACTGTTGTTCTATTTGACAATTGAAGCATCATATTATTATTTGATTTGGTTTCAGCAGTTCTAAATGTTGGTATCAAAAGTCGACTGAATTTACTCTCCTGGAGAGAGAACTTACTCCCTTCTCCCTTTAGTCTGCTTTAACCCATGAAGCGACACAAGTCCTCAGCAGTAAGGATACATTTGAACTATAGATATTCCTAGCAAACAGGAGCGATTCAAAATTGTTTAAAAGCTCTCCCCCTTCAAATATTAGTGGAACAATATGGCCAGTGCCAGTGTAGGCACATAAAATTTCATGCTCATAGACAGAAGAGCTAAATAAGGACACTTGAGTAAATATTTCTTGTTATAATTTTGTTTTTCCTTTCTTCTTAGAAAATCTCATCAATTTTCATTAAATTTAGTTATAAAGGTTTAAAAAAAAACTTATGTTACTATAATGTCTTATAAATAATTTCTAAGTTCAATGCTTCTAATTTATACTTTTCTTTGCTATATTTTACAAAAAATGTAGAAACATTAATACATATATTTCCTTTTAATTGCTATTAAAATGTTTATAAAAATTTATTTCTAGTAGGCGCTAAGTAATATTTTTCCTGGAAAGGGAGTGGTAGGACAAAGAAATTTGGAAACCACAGATATAGGTGATTAGGTTTTAAGATTTCTATAACTTTTGATGTAAAACTAAATCACCTAATAACATTCCATTACCTAGAAAAACTAGAAACTGCAAAATTCACATTCTCCACAAATAAACTAGAAAAAATCCAATTTCAATAAAACAAGGTTTTTGAACTTGAATTTTGTTTTTGTGAAATTTTAATGTAGCAACACATTACATTTTGGAAAAAAAAAATTAATAAATAAGATTTCTGGGCCAAACGAGTGCCTGACAGTAGTTCAGGAAATACATTGCAGATAGCACTTACTCCCAATAATACCACAGGAAACAATAGAACATCTTCAGCATTCTTTCAATCAGTTTGAAGTGTTCCTATCAGTATTTGATTGATGATACCATATCAGTAAAATTTAGAAACTCACAAACGTATCTGGATGATTCTCATTTTATGGGTAAGTTTCAATTAATTAAAACTCTTATTAAATTAGTTCAGTCCAATTTGATTTTCTCCAAACTTTTCGTAATGTGAAAAATAATTTCTTCACAATCAAATATTAAAGAATCAATTTAATTCCATAATTGCCTTAGCTACTAAAATGCCATTACCATTTAGAGTTCATTACTGGTAAATATTGTGTATATATATTTAAATTAAAAATTATGCGAAATTTACATTGACTACATTGAAAATTATGCATTCTGAATCATATTTTTTAAAGCCTTAAAAAAAAAAAAAAAAACAGTATTGGGAAATTTTTTTGAGTATATGTATAGCCACCAGCGAAGAACGGACAGCAGTTGACGAACCAACCTCCACGCATTTGCACCATAATGTGAGTCACATACCTATTGTTGACATTTACACTACTATTAGTGTCACTGCCTTCTAAATTATTTCATACATTAGAATTTGGACTATCATTGGTGCTGAATAAATTTCCAATAACTTTAGAAACAATAAAATTAAAGTGAGGAGAAGATGGTCGGGATGCTGTCAGCAAAGATACACAAATAAACCAAACTTATTTATTTGTGAATCTTTGCTGATCACCTTCTTCTAAATATTAATATTAATCCTCTGACTAAATATTAACATCTCATTACAATCAAAGGTTCTCTCTTATAGAAAAATTAATTGAAAAATTGTTAATTTTTCTGAAATTGTTTAATTGCGTTACAACTGAAACATAATTAATTGTATTTTTTGTGGACTAGTGAAAATGTACTTAGCACCACTATGAAATAAGCCATCGATATTTTGTAAGACAGTAAGTAGAAAAAATATTTTTTTAAGAAAAGAAAATACATGGAGATGATACTATTCAGTTGAAAACTCTTATCATATCCACAAAACGTTGCTGCTACTTATAAATCGTTATTTTAATATGATTAAAATAAAAAATTAATTAATTAAGAAAACCTAGTGTTGAAAAAAAAAGGTTAAAAAAGGTTATAGCCACTTGAATGTTTATAAAATACCATTATAATTTTTATAAAAATTGTAAACGAAAACATTTTTCTTTAGATAGTTTTTTTAAAAATTTCCTATAGCTAGTTCATACAGTTAATCTTCTGCCCAATTTTGCTAATTTCCTTATTCTAAATCTTATAAAAAAAGTAATAAATTCAAACTGCTTATCATCACTCACTATTGAAAGTTTAAAATTTCTTAACAAAAAAACTGTGGCCACTTGTTAAGATGCAAGCTGAGCATCAACAGGTGTAAGTATTATTATTTTATTACTAAAGGTGAAGATAACATTTCATTTATAAACCTAGTCAAAATAATAAGAATATTATGAAAATTGCCAATAATCTGAGAATAATCCATAAAGACAGTCC
Organism: Halyomorpha halys; assembly: GCF_000696795.3. Classification (NCBI taxonomy): domain Eukaryota; kingdom Metazoa; phylum Arthropoda; class Insecta; order Hemiptera; family Pentatomidae; genus Halyomorpha; species Halyomorpha halys. The sequence continues at coordinate 581,807 of NW_027109101.1, forward strand.
ACAATACACTTACCTGGTTTTGATTAACTTCTTAGTACAGCTGACCTCTCCAAACACCCATTAAATAAATCCCTTTATTAACATACGTGGAATTCTTTATTTCACCTTATCTAATTTATAAACACTACAATGATAACGATGATGTGGAAAAAACCTTCATTGTATTTACTTATATGTAGTTCTGATTATTTAAGTTGAGAGAAAAAAAATTATTTTACACACTAGGGTAGTTAAAGGGTTTACAACTTATTATCATAAAAAGAATGTTTTGCGAGATTTAAATGAAACATTTCCGAAAAACGATATCGACCATTAGGTCAAAGTAAATATGAAAATTAATTATTAAGTGTATTTCATTTTAATGAAGGCAAAGTTTTAATTAAAATAAAATGAAAAATAATAAAATAAAATGACAAAAAGTCTCTAAGGCTATAAACTTGAACAGCCCTGATGAAGTTCTACAAAGTGGGGCAAAACCGACGGAAAATAAATAGTTGTTAACACTAAAACTATTTTTGTTCTTTTTTGACTACAACTCTGACCATCTTATTCGTTATTTGAAATTATATGGTCAATTGATATAACCTTATATATATAAAGTTTTGAAAAATCACAATTAAGTAGTGATCTTAAAGATTATTATACCTCATCAGGCACATTTTAATGAATAATCTTTACAGATCACAAAAATATTGTTTAAAGAAAATAATGGTTTAATAGACAAGAAAATTTAACAAACGAACATGAATGCGATTTAGTCACCCTCCTCACCTAAAATAACAAGGAAGGAAATTTATTTAAGACAGAGAATGGTTGGACTATAGAGGATGCCCGTCTCATCTTGAACCCCATCCGCCCCAGAAATCAGCTATGGGCCATATTAACAATAGATATATATCTTAAATAAAATAAATGGTATCCAATTAAGTCGAACACTCTGTATTTATACTTTAACTGTCCAATGTTTTGGCCGTCAAGGGCCCTATTTCATAATGAGCTAATAGTATTGGTTCAAAGTACAAGTATAGAAACAATGTAGTAATAACACTAATACTTTTTTTTTTTTTATATAAGGGATGATTATTAGTGATATTGTAGAAGATTAAAAGTACTAAAGTACATGTTACTATTGTACAAGTCAGTTTAATTGTACTAAGTTAAATTGACAAGATTAATAGTATTGGTTTGTCCTTTATTAAGAAACAGTGCCCTGGCTGTCCACGAGAACAATCTCAACTATAAATTAGTAACACAACCTTACATTCAACTATTAAAACTTTTTGCGGGCTATTCTACCCAGGTCTAATACAATTAGTCAAATTAACCTATATATGTCACTATTTCATTTAAATATAAATACTTTAAATTGAAATTAATCTTAAAACTAAAATCACTCACTAATCAACAATAGAAATAATATTGTTCGTCTCCTCTTTCACGAATTGATTCTTTAAAATCAATTTAATTATCTTTAACCTAATACTTATTATTCTTATTTAATGATTAGGTAGTCAGTTGAAAATAAATTTTGAGCGTTTAAATTAATATAAAGATTTTAAAATCCATTGAATTCATATCTGCGATTTAATAAAAAAATAATTGTGTTGTTGATTTTGATGAAATCAATGAAACTTTAGTAAGAATAGTGATAAAGAAGATTTTCAAAATAAAAAATGAAAAATTATTCGTTGAGATGATAAAGGCGAGGTACAATAGAAAACAATAATTAAGCCAATTCCTCTTTAGCAGAATTAGCAGTGCTGTTATATAAATGAACTTTATTATTTTTCAGGGGACTTAGTTCACTCAAAAATATTACTAAGCGACAAGAGTTATGCTACAGATTGTTTCGCTAAACACAAAAATATAATCTATAAAAGGAAGGTGGTCCGAGAGCGATCAAAATAACTCAAATAGTAAATTAATTATTTATTGTGAGCCAACATTTCGTTCCAATTTGCAGGGCTAAAAAAGATACAAAAAACTAAAATAACGTAAAGAAGGAAGAGAATAAGATAACAAAGGGTAAATGTAAACCAAGGCATGGCTAAAAATGATTTAAAATATGTAAAAATTTTATATAAAAATGAACAAAGTTATTAAAATTATTTTTATATAATTTTTCACGTATGTTTAGCAATACTTTAGTTTATTTTTATTTCATGTTATCTTATTCTCTTACTTCGTTACATTATTTGTATCTTTTTTAGCCCTGATGAAGCTACGCAAAGTCCCTACTTCAAAGGTTGGCTTATAATAAATAGTTTATTTATTATTTCAGTTATTCAGACCGCTCATTTATCATTATACACGGTCAATTAACGATCTTCCAAAAATAGTAAAATTTCTCAGAGTAAGATTTACCTTCAGATTGATGTGAAATATAACATTAAAAAGAAAAAGAAAAACTATGGTAATCACAAACAATTTTTCTTTCAAAATTTAGGGTTTATTTTAAATCATATTTTTTTCTTTAAAACTATGAATTCTAAAGTTTCTAGTAAGCTTAAAGATATGTGAAAGCTTATACAAAAATATTTATGAATCAGTTTAATGAAAATATTCTGAATAAATTTGTTTTTTAGAATTTTAATAATGGAATTATAATTGGAATTTACAGGTAGTTCAATTTGAAAAAAAAAATTATAAAGTAGAAAAAACAATAAAGCGCTAAACACCAACAATTAAGCCAGACATAAATAATTAAAGCAATATTGCTGATTCATTGCACCATGATTAATGATTTCTTTGTTAGTTACTTAAAGTTTGAAGCAACTTATTTATGCGGATCATTTAGAATCAAAGATAACTAGAGTTATTACATAATCGTCTGAGTAACATTAATACTTAGAGGAAAGCATCGAAGAACAGAAACAATGGTGGAATTTTTCTAAATATCTTAAAACATAAAACCTAAAATTTTAAGAGAAGGGGAGGATTAATTTTTTGTTTTTTAAACCATTAAAAATATTTTTTGCTTTATTTATACTATAGAAAATAATAAAAAGATATATATTATTTTTGTAATGCTTAATCTATCAATAATAATAACAGCTTATTGAAACCGAAGGGTCGATGCCGATATCATCAATCGTTCTCCAAACCCAAATCTACTAAATCAGTTCTAATACAATCCTCCCATCTATGTTTAGGTCCCAACCTTACACGCCTACCTTCTTCTCTGCAATGCTATATCCTGAATTATATTTAACAGAACTGCACCTGTTAACTCATCCTTTTTCTGTCTGAATATTTTACATATTTTTTTCTTTAAACCTTAAGATGCTGTTCTTCCCATAGTCTTAAGAGGCCATGTTTTGCATCCACAAAGAACAATGGAAAGGATAATAATTAATGTATTATGATTTCAAAATATTATATTTTTTGTCTATCTCGATAAGTAGCTGAGATATGAAAGTTCTTATTGAGTGCCATTTTGAAACAAAATGGCACATGGTAATATGGGGTTCTTCCAAGGATTGCCCTTAAGTTATGTTACTTTGATATAACAGAAAATATCAGTAAAGTAGTATCGCTGAAAAGGTACAGATGGGGAATGAGCAGATTTTTTAAATTAGGTTTTTGGATTTTATATTTCTTAAACTTAAAATTTTGAAGAGAGAGTTAAAATTGTTTTTCTTCGTCCATTACTGAAAATAATTAATCAATAAAAAACTGATATAAATTTTAAATGGAAAATTGAGGGTTTACTGTTTACTTTACTTAAAAAAATAAGTGGGAAGAAAAGTAGGTACTTCACTTTGCAAATAGTATTGAAATATGAATAATATTTTTCTAGGGTTGAAAGGTCTTGCTAGGAAAGAATTAGTCATAAAGTTATTTAACAATGGCCTTGTAACTGACATGATAACCTCGTAACTAAATTAATTTTTTTAAAAATTAAAATGAGAACCACACCACTAAGCAGAAAATTCTAAAATTAGAATTAGAATCGATTCCAGTCAGTTTTTAAGTAACAAAAAACTTCAGTTAAGAGTTCAACATGCATGACCATCGAAATGTCAGTTCAATAGGATTAATTATTTTTGAGCAATTGATGAATCTAATTTTGAAGCTAAGGAACATGCCACCTACTACTTTACAAAACATCAAGGAGACACTATGTCTAAACATAAGGATAAGACATCTCTTAGGTTTTGAAATATATATTTATCCTTTGACTTAACTCCATAACTAAAACACATTATAAAAACTTGAGTATATATATAGTTAGAAAGAAAGTTATTTTTGTATAATGAATTGAATACCAGTTGACAAAATTTGGGATAAATCACAAAAAATTTGTGAATTAACCACTTACCTTATGTTATTCAACTTATTCAGACAATTTTCAAACATACATAAAAAAAAAAAAAAAAAAAAAAACTTAAATTAAAATTAAGAAAAAAGAAATTAATAAATAGAAAAAAATGTAATCAAACATAAATGAAATAAAGCCTTAAACCTTTTGAAATACTATTTTAGATACCTCAAAAAAATGTAAAAATTGCGTCACTAAGATCTTATTTCCATAAATTTTCTGAGTGTGTTCCATGTCAGTCATAGTTCACGTTTTAATTAAAATGATTTCATATCATCATCCAATTGAGAATAATGAAAATCATACACCATTTACTTTTAAAGATATGAAATTTTTACAGTGACCAATAAAAATAATTTTTAAATCTACTAAATATTAATTGGAGAAACAGGAAGATTCAAAGGCAAAATATAAGGAAAGCCAAACTACAACACATACACAAGGCACTACATCACAAAGGTAACATAAACATGGCACATGCACTACAGAAAACACAGATGGAATAAAGATAATAGATAATAAATAAAAATAGCAAATAAGATAAAACGAAACAATGAAATATATTTGGAGCTAATAGATATAATTACAAATTATGTTGATAGATAAGCTGACAATAATCCAACAGCTCTACATAACATACATTATACATCTAAATAAACAACTTTACTAACTTAAACGCCTTTCCGAGGGTACCAAGGCCGACGTCACTTGTTTCGATATCGAGATTCTTAGGATCAAGTGTTGCCAAGAAATTATCCTAAAACAATAAAAAAGAATAAATAGTAAAACAGGAAATCACACCTGGGTAATTTTAAAACTCCAATTTAAAGAAAATTTTTTTATTATCAAAGTAATATAGTAAGCGTCAACAAATCGTAAGCAATCACTCAATAGTCAGTTTAAGTAGAAAATACTGAAAAAAATTAAATAGACTTGTTAAGATAATATTCTAAAATGATGAGTACTAAAATTGTTTGGAACCAATTGACATTGAAGTTTTGTATACAATAGTTTCGGAAAACACTAAAAGTAAATCAAAAAAATTTTTTCTTTTTAAAATATTTTTTGTCTACTTTACAGGAAGCGCCTTTGATTTTGTTTACATTTAAACTCACTTAATATAATTAATAACATTATTGCTATTCTTCACCAAAACAAATATAGATTGAAATACTATCATCCCACTGAACCATAAAAAGAGAACAGCATTTAAATAATTTGGACTTATTGATACTTTTTTGGGGGGAGAAATAAAATTGATACTTGTTTTTCACACCTAAAAAAAAAACCCTTAAACATGAATTTTTACAGCAATCGAAAAATAAAACTTTTTTACTTGAAATATTCACGTTATTGAGACCTTTCATTTTTTTTTAATTTCAAAAATTTCCATAACTTTAACTCCACTTATCTACAAGAAACAAAGGATGGTATACAAACCGGATGGATGCCTGAAAAATTAAACTATTGTAAAATATTTGTCTTCTCTGCTCCTAGGGAGCATGGAAAGAACCCTTAAACACGTGTCTAATAATTCTTAATCTAGTATCTCAAAAACAAGCTTCGTTGAAATCAGTATTTCTACGTCCTTAGGACCGCTTTGTCAGTATAAACATGACTACATCTAGCCTAACACATTAAATAAAGAATTAATTAAATAAAACTGCAGTAGATTCTTGACAATTTGCAATAGGTAAAACTTATTCAATATATTTATATTTTTTAATATATTGTTTTTATTTTTTTTTTTCCTTTTTTCTTATGGTTTCATTGATGATGTAGGTAGAAATTAATAAAACTAAAAAATGTAATGAAGTATTATTATTTTCAGTTATTGTTTTTATGTACAGTTATGATAAACTAGACTCATGTGGATAAAACAAAGTTATTTGTACAAAATTGTAAATCTTATATATATATATATATATATATACACACACACATTAACATTACAAATCTAGCCAAAATCATTTTCATGACCAACGTAATTATTCAGAATATTTTTTTGGTCAAGTTAAGAGGCTATTAATAAAACTATTCTTCAATTTGTTGTTCTAATAATCAACTTGGCCTATTCCGGATTAATTTTTTTTAATCTATCTTTTTCTTTTAATTAAATCTATCACAGACGATCATCATCCAAGATTAATTCCATATTATTTATTGTCGATTTGATTTTCTGATGAAAATTATATAATTAATTTATTATATTGGTGATTGAACAATTAAAAATGTATTGATAAAATATGGATTAGGTTTAAGAAATAAATAGATAAATTTACTCTATACTTACAGCATCAGGCCTGCAGGCATTGTTCGCCATCTGCCTGCAGAGAGTTTTGAGAAAGAGGGACTTCTCTGTCTCATCATCGGTTATGGTAAAAGTATAAAGCTTTTCCTTCAAGTCATCAGTAGATCGGCACATCATTGCAAACACATTATGACACACTACAACATAAAATATTATTTTCCACAATTGTATAAAATTGAACACAAATTAAATGAGTAACATATTTATGTTTATCCATTTATGCCTTACATCAGCCAATATGAAAATGAAAAGTAAACTAATGCGATTACCATACAAAATCAGATAATTACTATCCTATATGATTTGTATAGTCAACAATATCAACTATGGGAGAGGCTCGAACAGTATAACAGAATGATATAATTTAATAATAAATGAATTGGGAGCCCAAGCCAAGCATTGTAATGCAATACCCCTAAGTAATAAAAATAAAATAAAATAATAATATGAACTTAATTGTCAAAAGCAAGATGTGCTACAGGTTAAAAAACTAACAGTCTGAAGAATAACCTATTTATAAATTAGTAAGATGATTATTTAAATACATTTCTTATTTTCTTGGCTGAAACTGGTAATTTTATTGGTAATAACAAAAATTATCCAAATAGTTTCAAGCTTCTTTTTTAAAACATATTACATGTCAAACATTTCGGCCAATTCATCTATCCTCAAGGACAATGCTAGTTATGATCGTAGTCATAGCCTCATATTGATTTATTAATGGCTATTATGCCAAAGTCAATTCAACACAGTTAAAATAAACCTATATTTGTCACTTTTAATAATAATTCTGATCCTTCCGATTCTTTGTATTGGGTTGTAAAATAAGTTGGTAGCGTTTTTTACTGGTGATTTCAATAAAAACTTCAGATTCTTGTAAATATTTTTAATCAATTATATATGACCCATTTTGATCTATTACAAATTTCTATCTTTCAGGTAATTTTTTAATTCCGTCCTGCCAGAACTTCTCAGATTTTTGCGCAATGAACTCTTCTAGGTGTGTTTTGCAGTCCTTGAGCGAATTAAAGTGTTTCCTGTTAAGAGAGTTTTGAAGGGCCCGAAAGAAATGAAAATCTGTTAGGGCAAGGTCTGGTGAATAGGGAGGGTGGGGGATCCAACCAAATGCACAGGATAACCTTTTTTGGATGTAATCCTGCTTTTGGAGTCATTAACGGTGGGTAACTTCGTTTTCCCGAGGACTTTTTCCTCACATATTATTATACAGGTCCCACTTTTCATCCCCAGTTATCAACCTCTTTAAAAATGTATTATTAACATTGCGTTTCAGGAGGGAATCACTAATGGATATGCAATCCAATAAATTTGTTTCTGTCAAAGTGTGAGGAACCCATATATCACTTCGAGAAACATATCCTGCATCCCACAAATGATTTGAGACACTTGCATGAGATATGCTAAGCGTTTCTGTGATATCCTGTGTTGTAGAGTGAAGGTTGTCTGTGACCAATGCTTGAATTTGGTTATCATCAACAGTTGAAGGACAATCCTTCAAGCGCTTTGCATCTTCCAAGTCAAAATCTCTGGTTCTGAACCAACCAAACCACTTACAGACGGTGCTTTCTCCCAGGGCATCATCGCCTAACACACTGCAAATTTCGTTAACCGTCTTTGCAGTGGATTTTCCTTTTCAGAAATAAAAAATCATTAAATGACAGACAAGTTTTTTTCTCTTCCATTTTGAGCAGGCAAAATACCACTTAAAGATAAGGAATCTCGGTTGAAACTGATGCATAAAACACCTTAATTAATTCTTTTTTAGAATATCTAAACATTATTGACCAAGTAAACATGATTTTATAAACACAGAGAGGATTAAATTGAAATATTGAATAACGCTATGAACTTATTTTACAATCCAATATTTTACTATGATGTAAGTATACTATTAGCACTATTATCTAACCTACCTCCTATAGAGAGGTTATATAATAGTTTAGTGGATATTTAATGATAGTAAAATATTAACATTGTGAAGGATAGAAATTATTATTAAAATTATGAAGGATAGAAATTATTATTAAAAGAGACATTAAAACTGTGAAGGATAGAAATTATTATTAAAAGTGATATTAAACTGTGAAGGATAGAAATTATTATTAAAAGTGTCATTAAAATTGTGAATGATAGAAATTATTATTAAAAGAGACAAATACAGGTTTGCTGTTGTTGATTGTTGCTTAAAGGCGTAAGTAAAATAATAATTTCTATAATTAATAATAATTTTAATTAATTAATAATAATTTCTGTCCATCTAAATACAGGTTTATTTTAACTGCGTTGAATTGATTTGGGCATAATAGCCAGCAAACTTCAATAAATGAACGTGAGAATGTGATAAACTTGTATTTATTACTTTTAATAATAATTTCTATCCTTTACATTTTTAATACTTCACTATCACTTTTAATAATAATTTTTATCATATACTATTTTTATTTTACTATCATTAGCTAACACAATACAAAATCATTAACTATCCCAATACCAATTCCATTCTATAGGAGATAGTAGGTTATATAATAGTGCCAATATATTAGTAAAATACAAATAATGGGAAGGATAGGAATAATTATTAGAAGTGACAAATATAGGTTTATTTTTAATAATAAGTTTTAAATTAACTTTGGCATAATACCCAGCAAATTTTAATAAATTAATATAAGGCTGATACTTTTTTTTTTTTTTTTTAATAATTTATTTATTTGCTGTAGGTGACATAGTGACATGATAAAAACATGTGGAGAATCTACCCACTGATAGAACTCCAATAACATTTCTAGAGAAGATCTCAAGGCCATCTTCTTTTCAGACGCCTAGGAGGATTATTAGGTAATGAAGGAGAAGCCAGGTTAGAAACAAGTGGATTTGGGTGGTTGAGAAGTTTATTATGGAAGGAACGGTATCTGGTTCTGGCCAAATCGGCAGCATATGGAACATTGAGGTCCTGATGGATGACTTGATTTGTGACAAAGTAAGGAGCATTAAGGATTTTGGACTGTAGGGATTGGATTCTGGAGGAATTTGATGGTTTAGTGGGGCCCCAAAGCTCAACTTGGTATGTCCAGATAGGCCTTATAACAGTCATGTAGATCAGTCTTTTGTAATGGATTGGCAATTTAGACCGTTTGTCTAGTAAATGTTGCAATAGTCGGAATCTACGAGCAGTTTCTTGTCTTTTTAGTCTTGTATGAGGATTCCATGTCAGTCGTTTGTCGAGATGTAGTCCTAAGTAACGGATCTGTTCGACAGGAAGGCTGATACTAAAATTAAAATTGTCCTTGATAATGGCCGAAACTTTGGATATGTTTTAATAAAGAAGGTTAAGATTATTTGGATAAGTTTTATTATTACTAATTATTAATAAAGATAATTATTTGAAATAACGTACCTTCTGTTTCTTTAATGTCAAACACTTTGCGGATGGTCGAAAGCGATATAAGCTTGATATGCTTGTAGGGTTTGATATTGGCCAGCTTCCCGGACATCCCCGTACTGGGGCTCTTCAAGGAATTGAACGCCTTAGATCTCTTTTTACAAACCTGTTCATGAAATGGGTCGATGTTATCTTAATGCATACTAATATTACATGAATGTTACTTATATAAAAACTAAATAGCAGACCCAGCAATGCTTCGCTATTGCTAGATTTGAAGGTGAATATAGACTAAGTGTTAAGACGGTAACAAAAATGCTAACAGCCAACTTCACTGTATCTCCCTTATTACTGGTCCGATTTAGGTGATGTTTTCTCATTCTTTATGACAATTTGATAATCTATGATATTGTCATGTTCATACTATATAAAATATAAAGTTAAACATTTACCCTCATTATGTTAATATTCCTTTTTAGCGCCTCAACTCAACCAATCTACAACAAACTTGGTAGCAGTTTAGGGCTCTATAAACTACACCAAAGCACAAACCAGATCTAATTAAACAAATTAGAACTGTAGAAATAAAATTTAATGTTTTCTTTATTTAAAACCCATCAGTTGTTTTAACATAGAAATTGGATTAAATGCAAAGGAGTTATGAACGATTGTATAAACAATGGTTAATGGAATAAAAAAAAGCAAATAAATCATGGTGAAAAATATATAATTTTAAATTTCATGGTGTTGTGGAGTTTGGGACGACATTAAAAATGAATATGCTTTGCTACTTACTAAAAAAAAAAAAAAAAAAATTATTGACCAACTTTATTCCAAGCCATGTTATCTTTCTTGAATTTTTTGTGAATATAATATCGTTTAATGGAATCAGTAATAATATTTTCTTCTTTTCCCTAATTATATGAAAGTATATAATAACTGTGAGTAAAACGTATACTTTCCGAGCTACGCACAAGAAACATTTAATTTTGTTCATAACTTTTTTTTCTACCTGAGAAGTATGGGATTTTAGTGTCTTTCAACCTTCTCATGGTGAAAGGGAACAGTTTGAAAAAAAAAAATCACCTAATCAGTCCAGTAATTCAAAAGTTTATTATGGACAAAGATTCGACCATTCCCTTATTACATATATAGATAATGTTTTATACCTCTAAAATATCGGTAAATAGGTAGAGAACTAGCTGGTCTCCCCTTCCGCTCAGTGAATCACTCAGCTCTGTCACTTCACACCTGATGATGAACGATCGATGTGAAGACACCAGGTGAGCCTGCCATCAAAATAAAATTAATAAAAACATGGTCGATTGAAACAGTACACAATGAGAGGGTTATAATTTGAGGTTTTACATTTTAATACATGTAAAATCCATATAACTTGAAATATAATAACTCAAATTATTTCAAAACATTCAGGAGATATAAATGAATAATAATTTGTTAATGTTTCAGTACTCACTGGACAATTATCGATGTCATTAAAAATATCGAACATGACCACCTGCCCTTCAGTTTTACGTTTATCTTCGTTAATGTGTGTCATTACCTCTCGGATGCTGCTAAGGGCTTTCTCAAGAGCAACATGATCTGAGTTGCTTTTACCAGTATGCTTTAGAATATCTGTAAGAAATAATTCAATGAATGAAAGAAAATTTATTTTATTTTAGGGCTGATATATCCTAAAACTAAATATATATATAAAAAAACAAAACAGAGGGGGTTCTCTATTTGACAAATATTATAGCACATAAAAGAGTAATTTTTGATAAAGGATAGTTGAGATTACAGTTTTTACTCATAATATAAGAAACAATTTTTAAGGTTGATAAACAACATTAAATATACACATTAATTAATTTACTTTCAAAATAATTGATTTTGATTTTTATAGAAATAATAATATAAGAAATAATTTTTAAGAAGGGTAAGACAATATTTAATTTTTAGTAATATAAAAGAGATGTTAATATTATATTTTTCATTATATTCCTAATTGTTACAACCATATGCTCACATTATAAATTTCAATTAAACAATACATTGATACAATATTAAATCATAAAAAGTAAATAGAAGGAATCAACTGGACAAGTCAACAGCAAGGAAATGTCTTTCATAGAAATAATAGAGGGCGGACTCACTTCTCTCCTCTTTATCTCTTTATACTCACTGAATGCTTATAATAACATAAATATTATATTATCTTAAATATTGGATTAACTTGAAACACAGTCGCTAAAACCACTGATGAGACCGTTCACTAACCAGATAGTAAAAGCGAGATGGAAGGAAGCCTCTGAACAGGTCGGATGAGGAGCTCAACAAGACTTTGCCTACCACACTCAGCCCTTGTCTGTCGGGCTTTGAGGAAGGCATGGAACCTCGGCTTCTGTTCATCACATTTTACCAACATCTCCCGAGTCGTTTCGAAGAAGTTGACGAATGGAGGATAAGCCTTCACTAAATCGGGAGCCTGTAAAAAACATTAACATTAGGAAAAGTATATATATTTTTTCCCATTAAATAATTAAATTTCAACTACAGTTCAAATATGTGATAAAAATTCTACTCACAAATTTGAGGAATATGCTTCCTATTGATATTTCTTCTGTCCAATTATGAGCAGCGAAACGTAGCTCCTCCAACATGTGACAATGGCAGTTGTATATTGGAGGTAAGTTGCCAAAGATTATTTTCAACTCTGTACCATTGAGCAGTGGGTCTTCCTCTTCTAGCATATCTTCTAGAGGTCCTTTGAACATCTATTAAAAAAAACTAATAAAAATAAACTTAAACACATCACTTTCGTAGCCAAATGCTCTTCTATTCTAGGAATTAATTTTTTCTTTCTCTGATTCACTCCATGAATTTACTGTTATTTGAGGACCATGACCTTCTACAAAATAAATTAATAATTTCTTGTCATTCCACTTTGTCTAGGCCTTGTCTTCTCTAGAAATAGGAAGTCAATTCAAAATTTAAAAAAATATGGCAGAGTGAAAGCGAATACATTTGTCTTTTTTAAGAGTTGGTCTTAGAGTGAAGATATGATTAATCTTCGATCAACCTTGCCTAGAACCACACTTATACTCTCCAACACATTTTTCTGATAACTTATTAAGTTTTCAATAAAGGATTATGACAAATATGCCCCCTATTCAATTTAAAATGATCTCTTTTCTTCTAAATAGTACCTAATACAATGACTAGAATCCATTGGTGTGGAATTTTTTCTTTATTAAATAAAATGTTTTCCTGTGAAACACACACATAAAGTAATATTTTTATCATATCTTAAAGTTAATCTTACCGTCATAATTGTATTCAATATCCCGACATAATTGGATTCGGTTTGAAGCAGTTCGAGGAATACTTGATGCCTTGCACTGAGATTCTTTAAATGAGCACCATCGTTACATTCCTCCTCTGTTTCTGGAAAAAGATCATTCCATAAATCAGAAATCAGTAAGAGCAGAAGTAGACAAATGTGAAGAGTACAAGAACCAAAAAATCACCTACCAGGGAGGGGACTTGAGTCCAGGAAGGACCCAGAACAAGAGAGGAGTGTGGCATCAGTAACACTCGACCTCCGTTTGCCCTGGTCACACGAAGCAGGAGATATCACCCTGGCCAGGTTGGCTCGCAACCTCTTCCTTTTCCTATTCCGTGAAGAACCTGGAGTCGATGAGATTGATACTCTAGGAGTAGTGTTGTTACCGACATACTGAAATCATATAATAACCATTTGTATAATTAGTTTAATTAATTCCTTTAAAACCATTGAATGATTTTATGTGCATTATCAAAATATAATTTAGACAACCATCAATTAGTGTCGTAACATACAGAAGTTGTTTGTTTGGTTTCTTAAGTAGTACGTTTGTTTGTTTGTGATTTCTCTAATTTCGAGTCATTTTAACTTACATTAATTCATCCAGTTCCCATTAATAAATTATTGATAAAGATATGTATTTGGTTTAATTCATAAATAATAGGCAAAAATTAAGATATTGCTAACTAAAATTAAGGTTGCTAAAGTAGCAGTCACAGTTACTTTGATTGCTATTGCTATAATTATTAATCTCTAAGTTAAGCTCGTTCTTGGTAAATGGAACCTGCTGATTTTATATTTATAAAATTTTAACCCAAATTAGAATCTTAAAACACGAATATGGCTTTTTAGAAATCTATCTCTAATTAAAATATCCTCACTACTTTATCTTTATTTAAATAACTTATCTGTATTTAAAATACCACTGTCGAAACACTACACTATAATTTGAATATTATTAAAAAATATATAATAGTAAAAAAGAGACTGTCTTCTTTATACTGAATTATATTGATAAAAATTATTAAGAATTAAGCACCTCCTGGAATAGATGATCTTTCTCATCGACGCAGTACTCATTTTGGACCGATGCCCAGAACCATTCTGCTTTGACTAGATAAGCTCGCGTAGGTAGTGATGCTGGTAGTGCTGAGGTAGTTGACTCATCGACAACCTGACACAAAGAAATATATTTGACCAAAAACTTCTAAACACTGCAATAGTTAAACAGTAGTACAACTAGTACAAGCTTGTGACACACATGCATGCTCTATTTCGAAACATTGCATAATAAACAGGTAATTCTTGAAGATAATAATACTGATTCTACCTTATATAAATTACAAACAAATTAAAAATTACAAGAATTTTTAATAGATAATAATTATGAATCTTACATGCTTTGAAAAATCTAAGTAAGCAACGTTACTTAATAAAATAAATACAGCAATAATAAAATTAAATTAACGACTACATGAATGAAATAACAATAAACAAGAAATTACACAGGGGGAGAAAAAGTGTGGGTCATAACATTGGCGAACATAAAAAAATCAGTTATGACTAAATGGAATGCTAAAAACTCATACTATGCAAAAACATAATTTAAATTTGAATAGGAAAGAACGATTACTTTTTGCCTAAGATCTTTTGCATCATATTAACTAAAGACCATTACATTTTTTTTTTGAAAGATGGAGAAAATTTGAATCCTTTCATCGATCACACAAATGCATAAAAAGCAGTTAATAAATATATAAAATGAATTACTATAAATTGAAAAAAATTCAGAATGACTAATAATTGAAAATTTAAGTTTCATTCATTGGTTTTTATTTATTAAGCAAACTGATAATGAAAATGGCCAATCACATCCATGAATAACTTTTTACAATGACTTAATTAAACTGAATTAAGTCTGAAAACGCATGTCTATAATTTGACTTCTCTATTTCAAGGGAACCAACTATTTTTTTTTTTACATTGCCAAAACAACTGTTCCTATTATAGCTAAACCAAGTGTGATCTATTTTCGTAAGTTGTGACTGTTCAGCAAGTGCCTGTCTCAATGATGCATGTAAGTAATAAACGGATGGAGCCATGTCTGTTGATTAAGTCAAAAACAAAAACATCCCCTAATGAAATATCTTAATTATTACCTTGATCCATTTTGCTATATGCCATGGGTACATCATAACGAAGAAAAATCATTTTCATTTTCTTTCGTGATATTCTGTTCATTTTTCATGTAAAGCTTGATTCAAACCGATCATTTTTTGTTGGTAGCTTTCATCATTAATGGTTCTGACATCCTTTAGTAGCTCATAGTAAATCACACCTATCTCATCCAACCCAACACAAAACATTGCCCTGAGCAATCATAGCAATTTGGCCTTTCAGTTAATGTAGGTGATTCTCTTTGAATTATCTACCGTCTTTTCTGTTCAGTATTCTCAAAATATTTCATAATTCTATACAGAAATAAATTTTGTTTGTACCTAGTGAGTAGCATTTTGTAAGTGGTTTATTGCTTTTCCTGTTTTCTTTCATTCAGTTCTTGTGGAACCCATTTTTTTAAAACAATTTCCATATTTTTCATTTTCCATGGAAAAATCACCATTTTTGAAATTTTTTATTTCGTCTCTAAAAGACTGTGATTTACCCAAAACCTGCTCAACTTACATTGCTTTAACAAACATAATAATGCTATCCACAAACCATAGTTCAGGCATTTTTAGGAACGAAATTGTAACATGTTCAACACTATTAAAAACTATGCTTCTGTAAGAAACTTATATTGTTGTGCACTGAAAATCTTCATCACATGTTAAAATAAGAAAATCTCATCAAATGACGATTTCTCCTTGAATTACCGACGATTTTTTACACTTAGGATTCTCAAAATGTGTCACAATTATATGGTAACTATTTTAAAAGCTAGGAATTTTTGGTTGCATATTTACAAACCTGTATATTAAATGAGTTGTTTATTTCCAAAATGAATCCTAAGATCATTACAAAACTTTAAGACAACACGAAAAACTATATGGGTTGGTTTAGGAACAGAGCAGATTGAAAGGGATCTGTTTCGAAAAAAGAAATGTTATATGTTTAGCTCAAAAAAGTACTAGTCTTGTTCTAACACAATACAACAATCATCAAAATAGAGGGCATATGCGGGGTAAAGGAGCTCTAACATCTGTATAATATTAACAAAGATGTATAAACAAATGGCTAATGAAACATTTTGATAAGGTTCAGTCATTTGGGCAGTTGATTTTGTCAACTTAGAAAAAAAAAATCAACCAGAGAAAAATAGCATAGTTTGAAAAAATAAATAATAACTTTATACTAAAAAAAAAAAAAAAAAAAAAAAAAAAGTAGAGATTTTTGTGAACAGAAAATAAGAATTTATATTCCACTTTACAATGGTTGAGGCACAGTTTGGAATGAAATCATAATAATCTTGGAACAAAATAAAAAACTATTCAAGGTTGTTTTTGGAAATAAATCTATTTTTAAATCTCTTTTAATAATACTTGGGTTTGTTTTAGAAAAAAAATAAAATAAAAAATAACTAAACCTTCAAATTTCTTGGCTGTTTTTTTTTTCCAATTTTAGCCAATTTTTCAATGTTGCGTAATTGAATTATCTAAAGTCTCTTTTCCCCGTTTTAAGTAAAAATGTAATTCAAAAGTGATATAGGGCTGGCACTAAAAAGGGGCTTTAGTGGGGCAGGTCGGTTGTGAAGGTTTGCCTTCTAATATTTTTGGTGTTACGATTGTGACATGTCGTACATCGACCAACATGCTCGCTATAAATCTCTGTTTCTTATCTTAAGGTAAGATAAGGCTACCATAGAGGGCAGGTTTTATGCCATTTATTCAATGTTGCTCGATTTAACTATCTTAAGTCTCCTCTTCCCATTCACTTTGGAAATAAGCAACCCAATTATAATAATGTATTATAATAAATAATCGACAAATTTAAAAAATGGAATTTATATTTCTACATGATTTTGAAATAAAAAGTAATAATACAATACTCTACCTAGAATAAACAAATTTAACATTTAAAATATAATAATATGCATTTATACTAAAGTTACCAACACCATTTAAACAGAAAAATTGTAAACATGCATTTCTAAAACATACAATGATGACATGCAATAGTATTGGGAGATTAGTAATTGTATGAGGCTGTGAGCATACTTAGCAGAGACTCCAATCACAATGTTTTCACACAATAAATTTAATAACATGATTTAAATTAACCAGAAACATTATTCATAATCAAAATTTAAAATAAAGATTCTTTTAGCATCAAAAAAGTAGTTTATAATGGTTATTTCTCTAGATATAGTAGTTTAATAGCATGATATTTACCGAAACATGTTCACAAATCATTGTTTTTCCAGGGACAAGATATTGGTGTTTAAAAATTCAATATAATTTAAAATTTATTTAAAAATGAACAAAATAAATTAAAGAAAATAAAAATAAGATGTACAGTGAAAAGCGTAAATAAAGAAGAATTACAGAGAGGTATTTGACAATTAATGAAAAGCGTAAATAAACAAGAATTACAAAGAGAGGTATTAGACAATTAATGAAAATGTAAATAAACAAGAATTACAAAGAGGTATAAGACAATTAATGAAAATGTAAATAATAATAAGTATACAATACACAATGAAAGACATTTTATTTTTAATTTATGTCTTTTAGTGTGTACTGTATATTTATTATTACTTACATTTTCATCAATTGCCTATTAACTCTTTGTAATTGTTGTTTATTTACACTTTTCATTGTACATCTTATTTTTATTTTCTTTAATTTAATCTGTTCATTTTCATATATTTTAAATCATATTTAGCCATACCTTGGGTTCACTTTTATTTCATGTTATCTATTCTCTTACTTTGTTAAACTGAAGCTCTGCAAAGTTGGACAAAAAGATAGACTCACAATAAATAGTTTAATTACTATTTGTTTTTTTTACCACACCTGGACCATCTTTCTTTTATAAATAAGAAATCATTATGATTACTGTATTTCAATTGAATTAGGAAAAAAAATTTAAACAAGAATAAAATTACATGCGTTTAACATTGATTTCAATGGAGTCTCCAACTGCTCAAGAAATGAATAACCAAACAAATACACTTCTAGCTACAGAGGTGAGGAATAGGAGATACCGTAGGTGGTGTTTGCCAGCAACATGTGGGATTAGGGGAAGTAAATCCAGTAGCCAACATCCTAGAGGTTGAATCTGTTCGCGCTCTCTTGGGAGTCTCGACAGTCGAGTCGATACTTGTTACAGTTTCGTTATTGTTGTACGCTCTGCCAGGTGTTGCAGAAACTAGCTCCGTACTATCGCAGACCTGAAATGTTTAGTGTCACACAGGCATATCCATTCGCATGCAAGAGCAAAATGTTATGCGCCCTATCAGTAAAAGTATTAATTAAATAAGAGAAATTTTTATGAGACCAGAGGTAAAAATGAGCTTGCCCGAGAGAGAATTCAAAACGGTTTAAAGAAATAATTAGTACTAAAAATTATTCTCATTTAACAAAACAAACAGAATTGACTTTGAATGAAGAAAGAGTTTACACATTAAGAGATATCATCTGTGATATTTCATTTAAATATAGAACTAGTGCTTATGGTCTGGAGTATAAAGGAGTCTTACCTTACCACAGATCGAGTAGCTCCTTTTTTTAATGCTTCTAACGGGGGCAGGCCTGTTGTAAAATATCCAAATGAACCCGCTTAGCACAAAAAAGAAAAGAAAAATTGTTAATGTATTCAATGATATTTTTTTAACAAGTAGTGGACTCTTGGCTCCTAGCCCTAGTTTTGAATACGGCTGTAATAGAGATTTCACTTTTGGTTTTATCTACTGTGGATTGATTCTAGGATTAAGAAATGTTCTTATGACTGTTGGTCAGTAAAGAGTAACTACTTTCTTATCAAGTAGTAAGCGCAGAACATGGACCCTTTGCAGAAATGCATGTCCACACCTGCCCTCTAAATAATGTTCAACTCGATAAATACTTCGTGTAAAAGTTGTAGAAGTAGAGCAATTAATAAATCATTATTATTAAGTTACTGAGGTCTAGCACCAGATACCCATTATCAGTAAGTATCGATTCGTCAGGAGGGTTAAGATTTTGCAAGAGTAACTTTCATAAAGTTAATATACAATCAAAATCCAATCCGAGGTTGCACTTTTTTCAAAAACTTAGGGCAACTTGAGTAAACCAAAATCAAAAGTTAAAAACTTATATTATTAATTAATAAAACATAATTAATTTTGTATGTTTTGTTTTTATAGATCAATTATAAAATTTTCAGTCCATTTCCTATCAAATATAATCTGCATCACTTTCCCAGAATTCAAAAGTGATGTTAATTTTGAATTATTCAACATAAAAAAAAAAATTGTTTACATGTCCTATTTATATAGACAGAAATTAAATTAGAGAAAACATGTTTGAACTAAAACATTTGAGGTTATAATGCAAAAATCATACCACAAACAAAGGATCATATCCCCATTAGTAACTGCAACAAAGGCAATTGTGAAGGTTAAGATCACAAGAAAAGTGAAGAAGCAACAATAGCAGAAATCAGTAGTTTCATAGCTTGAAGCCACAAATGAAATATCATTATCATATGTTAGAAATATTAATTTCCCGGGTGTGACAATATAGAAGCATAAGTGAGCAGAAGAAAGAAACATGCAAAATGATATGGATAAATTAAATTCTACGATACTTACCACATGAGTACAAGCTGGATCCGCTATGTCCGTACTGACTCCACCGTTCTCAGCGAGGATATCTGCCATGTGTTGCCTCTCATCCTCAGGAAATCCTAAGAAGCAGACTCGGGCTCCATGGAATGCTTTTAATCTATGCTCCGCCTGAAAGAACATTGTTTTAATTTTTTTTTTTTAAATATTTCTTTTTAATAAAAATACTTGTTAACTTACAACAGAGAGCTCTCCTAAAATGTTTTTTTATTTGTATCTGAATTTTATTATTATTACTCCAATGTGAGACTTTGTTTATTTCAAAAATTTTAATTGCAAGGACAGTAGTAAAAACAAATGTTAAAACCATTACTGTAAAACAGAACAATATTCAAATATTGAGAAATATTAAAAATCTAAAAGTGAACAATTAAAAAAAAAAAAGACCAAAACATATTCTAATAATTATTTAACTGGAACACTTTCTTAAAAATAAAATAAAAATAATTACAAGGCCATGTGCAACCGCAGAGAAACCTGGCTGGTTCCTCATCGCCCAACTGTTGTGTACCCAGGAAGCTGACATTATTGGCACCCTAAAGGCAGTGGCATATTGATACTTTTCTCCACCGCAGCAGTTCGCGATGAGGTGGGTAACTTTTGTTATCATATCCTTCCTTATGCTGCCTCCCATATGATGTATCAGTAAGATAAGTCGAGCCTGTAACAGATAAGCCAATTGAAAGACTATCTACAACTAATATTAGCAATCCTGAAATAGGTCAAATCGATAGATAATTATAAAAAAACTAAGTTAGTAAAATTGAAGTTTTAAGTATAGTAGAGAAAAATTACTATATCGCAACCTTCATATCAAAACCTCTCATCTACACTTTCTTTATCTAAAGTAAAGTATATCTTAAATTTTGAGGTATTTATTATCAGTTGGCTGAGATGATAATGCCACGCGGAAAGACACAAGAAGAGACCTCCAGAGATGCCCACAGACAGGTGTCAATGGAAGATGACAGTTTGCCTTGATATCCCTGTTAATACTTTCCCTAAATTTTGTGCAATCAAACCAGGACATGTAATACATATTACTATAATATAAAATGAATCCTGGAAACCCCATCTACTTGTTACTTTGTCCTCGGACTAAAGGGCAATGGGTGAACAGGTGAACCTATTATAAAAAGAGATGTATGAATCAGCTGAAATTGAAACTTGGAGCTGCGGCATTAAGGGAACCTCATTATAACAGAATAGGAATGGTTACAGCTAATATATTGTTTTAATTGTTCTGTAACATCCCAAGTTCACTAAGAAACAGATAGAGCAAGCCTTGCAAAGCAAAATAGAATGTAGAATGAATATGTATTTGAAAGGGAGGGACAAATTACTCAATTGCATACCGTGAGTGCAATGATCTTGAATGGCAATCATCAGTATGTAAGAAGCGGCTGTTAGAACAAGACTGGTTTAAAACAAAAATCATCCTAGAAGTGTGTAAAAATAAAATTTCATGTTGGTTTCAATTTAGCCCCTAAAATGAGTGTTGTTTCTTCCAAGAAAATTCATTATCTTGTGCTAATTTTTAAAAATTTATGTTTATATTCTTTTATTTATTTCATTTTATCTATAATTATATTCTTTTCTTCATTACTAAACTTAAAATAATCATTTCAAGTCACCCAACTATTTTTGGAATAAATGTTATTCAATTTAATAATTTTTTTTTTTTAAATTTTATAGTCCACACCTGGTGAGCAATCTGTACCTCATAATAAAAACATTCAAAGAAGCTACCTGCACACATGGCAATAATCTTATTTGTACAAAGGGAGGTACAAAACCACTGATTTCTATTGCAAACATGTTTTTTTTTTACCAAAAATAACCAATATAAAGAAAAAAAAAATCTTTTGGATTCTGGAGATGTTCTCCAAAAAAATATATGCTGTCTCAAATAGGTTAATGAAGTTAGAGGAAGGGAGCTTTTTAAAATTAGAGATGGTAAGGGGAACAAATACGCTTGATGAGCATGTTTTGTTACATATTTTTTATTCAGTCAGAGATAATGATGAAAAATTGAATTCAGTCTTGCATGCGATAACTTTTATGAACTAAATCTTGGAGCTAAGCCAGTTTCAGTACCATAAAATTCTAAGCATATCTTCTATTAGTAATACAAAATTAATATATTAAAAAAAGATACTTTAATACTTTAGTGCTGCATAGGACTTCAGTGTAGTCTTAGATAAAAAAAAAAAAAAAAAGCTTTATTAGTATAACCTCATAAAAACTACTACTGCCTAAATTTAATTAAAGCCAAGGATTTCATGGATAGAGAATTTCGGAATACTAATCAGGGATTATATAAATTATTAAAAAGGCAATCTCCTTCTTCAAATATCTAACAAAATTAAATATTATTCTTACCAACTCTTCCTTTTTCCTGAAACCAGTGAAACAGACCACGACCCCTGCCATCGCCTGGCAATATAATGGACGCTGTAGCTCTGGGAGGCATGACTCTTTTTCAGCCAGTTCCTGAAGAGCTGTCGGACCAATCACCCTGTAAATAATACAAAAAACTTAGGATGCATAATTAAATTAGTCAATTTTTTTCAAAATAATAAATAAATCGTTTTTTTTTTAAATATTGAATGAGGTAGTTCAGTTCACTGCTACTCGAAATCAGGGAAATGAAGGGCAGGTAGAGATGGGATGATTAAAATGAAATATAATATTAAAATTAAATTAAATCAGTACCACTACAACCCATGAAGGGGTGCAGAGGTGCAATAGTTGTGCAAGGAGGTGATTTGATTAGAATTATTCTCGACGGCCAGATTTTTACCCAATTAAGGGTAAATTATAGATCTACCTACTACCTGTATGAGGTTGGGTGGACCTCAGAGGGCTCCCAAACTCATCGGGCTGACTCACAACTACAATGAGACAGAAAATAATTATATACAACTGCCAGATTCGAACCAGGGTTCTTGAAATATAACATTTAAAGAACATTAAGAGAGGTCTAATGAGGAAAGGGCTTCACAGATTTTGCTCATGTAACTGCTGACTATGATCCAATGTAGAGCAACACAACTGTGGTATCATCTACAAGCCTAGGGAGTATCTAAGTAACTTTGAGGTACATTACGCATACTTTGTACATCCTTAATTCATTAATACATCCATGAAACATGTCCGTATAAAGTTTTGAGAGAGAGGCATCCAAAATACTTTTTTGTCTGACAAGTTTATTGTCAGACCCTGCCTGCATGTTAGCTTGGCCATTGTGGTTTAAATGCATTTTAATTATTAATTTTAATTGTTATAAACCACAACCAGACCCTGTCTGTTTGTGTTAATACATCTTGACTGTGAATTGTGATTAGTATTTTCAAAGTAATGCCTGAGTCAATAACTTTCCATTAATAGCCCTAAACTACTATTACAGAAAGAAATATCTTCCTCTGACCTATCGGAGTTGATCACCCTTTCTTCAGGACCGTCTCTTCTCACCTCTGGCCCATTGGAGTCACCACCACAGTAAATAGTTGTAACACAGTATTGTATTTTATCATACTTGATATGTATTGTCAGTAACCGTCAAATTGATCTATAATTTATATCAAATCTGTTTCTTCTTTTTCATTATTTATTATCATCTTAAAGGCCTTTTATTTCAATCCCTATAATTTTATTTCTAAATGTTTTATTTTGATTATATATATTTAAGTTGTCAATCGCTAATCTCAGCAAATAAATTTTTATATCTGAGCCAGTATGTTTTTCTTAGGAGCTTCATTCAAAAATACTTCTTCAATTTGTGGGTGGTTTCAGCAACGAGTATCCATAGATTCCATCGAGGAGCACAAATACATTTCATTTAAAATCACACCAAGGGCATCAAATCGAATAGATACATTTCAAATAATAATAGTTTGTCTAAGTCAGTATTGATGAGTAAAACAGATAAATAAAGGGGTGAGAGAAGATTATGGCCAGAGAAAATAGGTCAAATCAGATGTCAGTACAGAAAGTGTGTTAAGTGGAAGAAAAATACATGATAAATAGGCAGGAAGAAAAGAACAGGTTTTCAAGATTAAAATTCAAAAAGGTAATTAATATTCAGGTCATCAAAAATTATTACATTAGTTTAGAGAAGATGGAAGTTTTGCAACATTAATTCCAAAAACTAATCAAACTTCTTAACCTAATACAATTGGCACATCCTATGAATTTTTGAGAGGTGAAAATTTATTATTTTTTGGTTGAATGGATAGCTTAAACAATGATCCCCTTTAGATTAAAATCGACATCATTATCTCTTACAATCTCAAAAGGTAAGGAGGATATTTTTGATAATAATTTTTTATAATTAATAAACAATAAAAAGTATAATAGAGTCCCAACAATACAAAATGATAGGCACCAGACCCATTTCAGATCAAGTGAAACAATTCTCAAAATAAACTTAAATTACATAGTAAGTTGTGGTGATATAAATATTATTATGAGAAATTACACAATTTATTTTTTAAGATTTGTCCAAGCATTAAGAAATGGGTGACAGGAAAGTGGAACGGTACCTAGTGCTGTAGTGAGAGTCGTTCCGAATCAGAAGTAGACAGAACCAATGATGTAGAGATAACTCTAAAAAAAATATTTTTCGCAACAAAAACACAAATAAAAATGTATGCAAGAAGTTGTGAGATGACGATCACAACAATGAAATTTTAGATAGTGAGGCAGATCATTAAAATGGTTCTGAAACTGTTAATGTCTCAGATAAAATTGGAAGTAAAGATGTGTAAAGTAAAGATCATGAAAACAACCAGAGAATATCCCAATGAGATATCACGGTTATATTTAATACAGTATGACACTAGGTAGAGCAATATTTCTAGCATAATTAGGCTTCAGAGGAGATGTATTTTCTTTTTTTAAAAATAATTTAACAGAATTTTCAAACCAATGTAGTTCAGTACATTGTATTAATCGGACTTTTCAAAAATATAATTTATGTTACTAATATCATTGTGGTTTAATAGAAACTCAATTTATAATTTTAACCTAAAATACATAGGCCAATAATTTTGCTTTCAGATTATAAGGACACTATTGAATATCTCAGTTTAAATTCTCAACTTAATGAAACATAATCATTTTGTCAAATTTCACCAATGTATAATGACATTAACTGCTGGATAAGTCAGACATTAACATTAAATCTAAATAGTAAACAATTTCAAAATATATATGCAATCAAGACAATAGTAAATGTTAGTGCAGATTACCTTTGTCCATGCTGCTTTAAATAATCGAAGACGGGCCCACTGAACTCCTCCATGACAAAAACGTACGACCGATTACATTTTTCTTCCAAATCACAATCTTCATCACATGACTCAATGTCTACTTTAAAAACCTGAAACAAAAAAGGAATAATATTAATTATATAATAATAATTGAAACAGATAAATATGTTCATTAAATCTGTTACTCTAACAGTGTTTATTATCATAGGAAGTAGATAACATATATATTAACTGCATAGCTATAAAAAGCTTCTAGATTTGGTTACACTGTGCCATGTATATTTAAAAATACCATGATAGTATCTCGTTAATACATATACCATGACACAAATTCCAAAATCTCCTTACTAGTTAGGAGGTTTGGGAATTAAGGTCACGATATACTAATAAAAATAAGAATAAAAACTCAGAAAAATTAATTTGTTATCATTAAAAATGAATAAATGTTTTGAGTTAGTGGAAAATAACTCGAAAAATTTATTAAAGCGAAAGAAAAAATAAATTGTATATAACAAATATCTATTTCAATGAATTTAAAAGAGGATATTTATTCAGCCGAGCTTAACCAAACGTGACTAACAATAATATCTGCTAGTTGCATAGGCACAGTTTTATGATAATTTCTAGTTCTTTCCAACTAGCACTAGGGTCAAGGTTTCTCACATTATAATTAATAATCCCAATAATAATAGTTAAATATTCACAATCAAATAAAAATGGGCTTGAACAAATTTATAAGAACTAATTAAGTAATAATTTATCATTAATATTAAGGAGAAAACTTTCAAGTAAATAAATTAATAAGTGATATTTGATTTTTCATATAATTTTTTAACTACTCTGTTTATAAAAATAGACACTAGAATCAGTCAATAGGGATGACAAATATGTCAAATCCACTATAACCTTCCATTATATTTTACATGATCCTAATCAACGGACAGATTAGCGTATCCTGTAGTATCAATGAACCATATCTCCATAAAATAAAAACATAAGGAAACAAATATTACAGTGGTGCATGATGAGAACCTTTAATTGCAATAGGATAGACTTGGTTTTCATTACCTACTATCGGCAACTGTATTTTAACCTAATAATAAAAGGATGAACTTTTTAGAAATAGAATTTCATAACTAAGAAATTGAATTTAATTCTTTCCTTTTTTTCTTTTCTTTTTTAATTCTTTATTATTTGATTGGATATACTTCACAAAACTCAACTACACAATAATATAAAATATTTCCAATACATATAATTACACTTAATAAAATGCTTTAAATAACTGATTTTTTATAAATAAACAACTGACTAGTACAGACCTAACAGACAAATAAACAGTTTACATTTCTATAATTTCATTTTAAAAAATTACTACAAGGACTAACTTACGATCAACTGCTAGTGATTATAAAATCCAGAAAATTTGATTAAAAAATAAAATGAACCAAGAACATCAAGTTTTCATTACCTTGGCGGCTGTCAGGACTGTATCATTTTGTGCAATGTCGCCAATAAGCCATATTTTTGAACACTCTGGAGCACTTGGGTCTATAACAAAAGTAATTCAAAAATGATAACAATAAAAACTCTGACAGTATTAAAAAATTACATTAAGGTTAAGAGGATCAATTTAAAACACCATATAATACAGAAATAACTGAATAAATTTCATTATAAGTTATCCGAACATAATTAAAATAGGCAAGTACAAAAAAATGACAATGAGAGATTGAATGAACTTGAACATTAATAAATATTTACTAATACTCAGTTGCTTATCACTAATAATATTTGACTACGACAGATGGAATTGTTTATTTTTAAAACAATGAAGGCTATAAAGAATTCAATTGAAAAGCATTGAGTACAATGCGACAAACATAAACGATGTCACAAGTATTTACACTCCAAATAACACATCTATAATCTAATTATAATGGCAAAATCACAAAACCTAATATTCAAATTAAAACCTTGTAAGCAGATAAGCTATAGTAAATATTTAAATCAGAAATAATACATTAGATTAATGATTAATATGAGTACAAATCAGGAAGAAAACATAACTTAAAACAAGTAGAAAATGTAATTGAAACGAATCATCATAGTCAAATTGTCAAATGCAATAACTTCACTGTTAGTTGATAAATGGATATTCATTTGGCTAAGAACAATTATCAATAACGATAACAAATAATCATAAAAAAAAGCATTAAAGATAGTAGAATGAATGACCTTGAAAATAAAATTTTATGAACAAAGAAAGTTAAAATAAATATTCAAATACACCAACTGAATAGTGATAAAGAAATTGAGAAGTAATAAAAATTGTATTTTGAGAACCTTTCAAATTTTGTTGATGATAGTGCATTTAATTCTATAACTCAAACATATGCACTTATAAATGAGTCAGAACAAAAATTTAGGTCTGATATAATCTATTTACACACCCAACATAGCGAGGTCCTCTTCAACATCACTACACTCCATTGGCTTTTCAACAATAACATTTGCCTCAGCTTCTTCTTTAGCGCCCTCCATCTTAATTAATCTGCTGAGGCTAAAACGAACAGAACCGCACTGAGAACTAATTCACAAAAAAACAAACTTGGGAGGCTATGTTCGAAACTAAGAAGGGACAAATGAGTAGAACAGCGACAATTTTGCCATAATGAATATAAGTGGAAACACAAACATTGCCTTAGACAAAACAGAAATAGTGAACTGAGGAAGGTACACAGCAGCTAGGCCAGCCACCGACTCTCCTCTCTTCTCATTGGTCCAGGCGGTTGAAAAAAATTCAAATTCCTGGCGGTTACGGTCAGCCCTTAGGGCCACAATTCTCTTTCCAATGTATTTATTTGATTATAATCCTGAGTAATACCCATTATTTATTTTATATTTTTGTTGTATTTACAACAATAAATCATTTTCGATGCTAATCGTATTGGTCTAAGATAGTTCTATTAGAACTATCATTTTAGAAGAACCTCTTTGGCTAATGTTTGTAACCTTCTCTCACTAAACCTTTTTATCAGTGGCTGTTTCCTTGATGATTTTGTACTAAAAAGTTATTTACCTGTCATTAAATGGAAATGGATAGTGTAGAAGGCGACCCATTTAAACATTTCTCGATTTCTGATGACTGGTGTAAACTTTTAAACAAAGATGAAAGAGATGTTTGTCCCAAATGTACCAAGTCGCGAATGTACTTTTGTTATACTTGTTACGTCCCAATGAACGAATTTAGAGATATCACTCCTAGAGTTAAGGTCAATTTAAGTGAAGTGATTTAGCACGTTTAACGTACCAAATCAAATATATTACGAACTAATATTTGTTGTGACTGATTCTAAGTTGTTTTGGTTATTTTGTTGCAGCTTCCACTTCGTATAGATATTATCAAACACCCAAAAGAAATAGATGGAAAAAGCACTGCTGTTCATGCCGCAATAATTAGCCCTGATGATGTCAATATGTATATTTATCCATCCATTCCAAACTACAATGAGTTATCAAATGTAAGTAGAAATGTAATAATCTTTATTTTGTTGGGCTTTAACTATTGACTTATACATTTTAATTTATAACAGCCTTTTTGGAATGGCAGGAGTCTGAAAATAACGTGCAATTTTTTAAAGGATTCTTTCTCCATTATATCTGTAAAATTTCCTCCCTCATCTTATACTTTTCATGGGTATTCTATAACTTGTTTGTTATTGATATCTCCATCTCATATAATTGTGTATTTATTTGTTCTTGAAGATTAGATAATTGTTAAATATCTCTTACACGTTTTTAAATTACATTATACATTATTGTTTAATAGGTATATTCCAGAATTTGTTTCTCAAAACTACCTACAACTAGATAGTACAAACTTTGAGAGTAACCAATTTAATGTTAGTAAAGATGGAAGTTATAATCGGCCTAATATATTTTAATATTTATTTATTCATATAAAGTCAGTGAATATATAAAATAGAAGTACTATTAAACAGGAAGAAGTAAAGTTAGACTCAATTTAGGTTTCTAAATCTTAACAGAAACTTATATGAATTATTTTCTATTTACTTGATGTATTTATGTACAGTTGTAAATATCAATAAATAAATTTAAAAAAAACTTATTGTTGTACTTTTCTTAGCAGTTTTTTTGTATCTTTTTAGCCCTGCAAAGTGGGGCGAACTGTTGGACATTAAATAGTAAAAAACTATTTGTTCTTTTTCGACCGCATCCCTGACCATCTTGTTATATTTTCTATTTTATATACATTTTCATTTTCTTTCTGGGCTTTAATTCACCAATTTTAAACCAAACTTGCTCTCATATCCTTGGTTTTTAAAGAGATAAAATTTCAATCATTACATTTTAAACTTTATCAACTTAAAATGGTGTTGCAACTGTTTTTTAGATTATTTTACGTTTATCCATTTCTTCATCTTCCTCTTTTGAGAAATTTTAGTAATAATAAATTATTAACCTGTGTTGCAGTAATTAGTTTTGTATTGGTGAAACAAAATTTAAGTTGATTATGAGTTTTGTAAAGATATAAAAAAATTTGGATTTAACTAATTTTTTCTAAAATGCTGTTTACTTTTATGGTATTTCTGCCAAGAAAACAACCCTACTTTTTGAATTTCAGCTGAGGAATACTGGAGGTTGTAAAAAAAAACACTCAATTGTAAAGTAATATCTAACTTTCACAGGGCTGATTTTTTAATGAATTTGTATTTTCAAGGAATAATGTGGGTACTAAATTATAATATGTGACTCCAGGTTTAAAGCAAAACATTGAAATAAAAAAACAGACTGAAAGTTTTTCTCAGTTTTTTTTTTACATCTGAGCACCTCACTAAACAGACGCCTCCAAAACCCTTAAAACTGTGTTGTAGGGCTTATGAAATGGATATAAAGTATTTCCTTACCCCTCCCCCTTTTCTTTGATACAAAAGTCTATTATTTTATTGGAAAATATGATAAAAATAGCTAATCCGGTAAACTATATTAAGGCATGTTATGTTACATTATTAACAACATAGTTATTAAAACTTATTTCATTTTTGTTACTAACATTTTGATAGCTACTGTTTAGTGAAATCTTATAACACTGCTATTTCTAACAAAAAATTTGATTACATGTTTAACCAATTATTGTATTATTAACATTTTTGTTAGAAATGTCAGTATTAATAACGTGTCACTATTGATCAGTTTTAATTATAGATATTTAAATGTCATTATCACGTGTTATAAACTCATATTTAGTGACAATGCAGAAAAAATTACTTATAAATTTTAAGAAATTTTTTTTAATAATTTGTAAAGCACAAAATAACCTTTAAAATAGTGTTTGTGTATCAATATGTATATCAATTGTCGCAGGGACATTTTTTTTTTAGCTTATTATTAATATAATTTTTTATTTTTGTTTCAGGTTATTTTAATTTTTCCTAGTAAAGATGCTTTTTGTTTAGAAGAGGCTATAAAACAAACATCATTACTGTATGTATCTTAAATTATTTAATGATTTGTTATATTAAATAAATAAGTATAATTTAAAAAAATAAATCAATAGTTTGCTCACCTATTGAGTTTACTCTCAGAAACATTGCCCATTATTTTCTATCAAGCTATCTAAGCTTATATTTGATACTTCTCCTCAAGTTTGGCAATTGAGAACCTAGACACGACTTGTTTCTGAGGATCGTATCACCCTCTAAATTTTTCTATGATTGAATTAAGTCTATTCTTTCCACATATTCAATTTTCTCTTTTGGGTTTATGCTCTCATTACTTTTTTAAAGTAATGGTGTAAAATACACAAAGTTCAGGACAATGCTGTCATTTCTCAAAATTTAATAACAATTATTTAGTATTATTGTAAAACTTCTTTTTTTTACGCTTACTTTTAGGCAATGAAACGTAAAGATGAATAGTCTTTGTTTATGTCCTTGTATTATAATTCAAGACTATCTAGTATTCATAGCAATACTTACAAGGTATAGAGTCTAGTAGGCGTAGAAATGGGTTATGGTAGCCACTTCGTGCCTCTCTAATTAGCTGTTCCTGTTGCTTAGCAGTATTGGATACTTCTTTAACAAATTAGTTTCTATGTGATACTTTTTGTAGCAGATATTATATATCATGTGGGCTAAATCCTTTTTTGCATTGGTCTGGGATGAGGCAAAATTTATTTGATACTTCTTGTCACATTGATCAGTCACCAATAAGTCTTTCAAAATAGCATGTATTTATAGTATCTGATAGATTAATTTCATGACACTATTCTCAATTAATTTTTTTAAATTCATTCAAAATGATATTAATTTTTGTGAGCCATAACTGTTCTTTGATTATTTAATATTTGCCTCTAAATTAGTAATTATTTGTAAGATTAGTTTATTTTTATAAGCTATTTGATTCTAGGTTTATTAGATGAATGAAAAATAATAAAAGTTAAATTTATAAAACAATTTTTGAACACCAGATGAATTTTTTAATTACCTGTATTTCCTAAACTAATAAATGAGTATCTCATTTATAGGCTACCTATGAAATTTTATAATAAATTATTCATATTCTAAATTGTTATTATTGGTATGTGTTCATTAATAATTTATTTAAAGAATTTGTACTTATTATTCTATGTCTGGATTCTTTACAGAACAGGAGAAGAAGGCTCTGAACAGTTGTTCAATCAAGTTGTTTTTATCGATTCTACTTGGAATCAATGCCGAACGATCCTTAATGATTCAAGAATCAAAGGTATTAATTGCTTTTATTGTTCATTATTCGAATTTGTTAATTTATATATAAATTTTTAATTCTATCCCTGAAAATAAAATATGAGGTGATAAAAATACTGAAATGATTATTAATAAAAGTAAGCATGAAAGTTATACAAATTATTTTCAATAGAAAAATAATTGCCTTTGTCAGGGAATTCAAATTTTAAGAGTATATCACCCTGTACCACAATTTCAGATAACAGAGCATAATTACGTTAAGGGTTGGTTTTCTTAAAAAAAAAAGTACTGATTTATAAAATTTTATTTATGGAACAAATAATTATATATTACAACAAGTTATCTTAAATAAATAATAAATTAAAAGTAAACTTCAAAATCCAAAGTAAATCATTTTAATGAGTTTAAGTGAAAAAATCTTCCATTGAATTTTTTATTTTTTTATTTCACATTATCTGTGTACAATGTTTCATCATCCCATCGTTTCATCAGCCATACTTATTATAAAAAAGAAATGCTTAAATATAATTTCATTTATAATGTAACGACTATTCTCTGTATTAGTCCGTATTTAAAATACAATAATATCTATTGTTGTAAACCTTGAACAATTCCTGAAAAATTTCTTCATAATTGGATTAATGTTTCAATTGATTATGTTCAAATATACATTTGACTACAGACAGGCACAGAACCAAATATCTACTAACTATTTTTTATAAGCTTAATTACAAAATGTGGTCACCAAACAGATTTATTCAAAAAGTAATAATAAAAAAGGAAAAAACAAATCACACATAATCTGGGTGCACGTGTTGAAAGTAAACTTTTTCAACAGTCCCAAGACTACTGGAAAAATCACTGGACTTAATTAGAAAGTCATTGGAATATTTGCAATTGTCTGATAAGTGATTTCTTCAGGTAAACCAATCACCTTCTAAAAACTTTGATCATTGGCGTACCTAGAAAATTATGTTAACCACTACATGTGCTGATTCATGAACAGAAAATAATTGTTTTATTATTACTATTATTATTATTAGAAAATTCTCAGTAGAGAAAAGAAGTTCATATTGATATTGTAGGAGTAATACTGATGGATTACTAAGAATATTTTGAAATATGTTTATTCAGAATATGAAGTGGAGTGGAGACAGCGAGTGCTTTGTTCATATCATGCATTTCACCTAGTTCTTGCAGGCAAACGCCAACATAATAGCCAAACATGTATATATTACGAATAAAAGAGACATATCATAAGATTATTACTATTCGAATAGATGGTCCTTCATCAGTTTCATCAAATTGCATCCACTATTTTCGCTTATACATGCAAAAACATATTTTAAAAACTGCTTGTCCAATATCGGAGGTATGTGATGGTTATCATTTAGCGAAATCACTTTGAGCTGCCTTTTTTGATATAGTAATTTTTCATGCATAGCATGATTTAAATCGCTCCTTTGTTTTAGGTAGCCTTCAGTATTAACAGTTTTTCTAAGCTTTAGCAGCCATAATAGGTCATAGGAATCAATATTGGTGGAGCAAGTAATTATTGTATTGCTAGTGTTATGGCAAGTTGTGTGAGTGGAATCCTGTGAGGGGATGGATACATGGTGTCTATACTATAAATTAGGGTGGGTGCTTACAATCATGCAATAGACAACAGCTTACTCTAGTCTCCAAGCTTTGGCCGAACAATTGCCTAAATAGAAAAACAATTTTTTAATTTATTGTTTTTTTACTATCTTGACTGATCCCAAATGAAATGATTATTTTCATCATACCATAATATTTTAACATCATCTATGGTATGTCATCTTTACATGAGTAATTTAGCATTTTGTTTATTACTATTTATGTAGAAAGCCTAAGGATTTCTTGGGATTTCCAAACCTTTAAAACTTATTAATGAAAGAAAAAATAAATAAATGCATGTTAAAAATATTACCATGTTAGAATTAAAGCTTATCTCTGGAGAAGAAAACAAATTTCATTTTAACTTACCTGTGATCATGAGTGTTTTCAAGATAATGTGCATGTTTAAATCAACCGTTTAATTATTATTTATTGTATGTCTAATGACTGATTAAACACCACTCATACTGATCCAAAAGTGAAGACAATAAACAGCTGGTGGAGTATGTTGAGTGTTTCACATGTTGTTTTGTTAATGATTACAGATTAGATTACATTTTTATTCAGGGCAATCAACATCTGGGTTATTACGCCCTTTTTACTTTATTTATCTTCTTGTCTTTGATATTTGATAGATGAATGTAGACTGTTTCCTTTTAACACTAGTCGATATTGGTGATTTATATTTTAGTATAAAGTTGAGTTTCTTTCAGAAATTTTATTATTTTGTCTATGGATTTTGCTGAGTCTTTAAGCACCAATTCTCTTGTACAAGGAATTTTATTATTTTCGAAGGCTTAACGAAATGATGAACATTCTTCAATTATATGCTTTGTCGATAATGGGGACTGACAGGTTTGGCATATGGGTTGGTCCTCTTTTGTGATTAAGTGGAGGTGCGTTAACTTGGAATGTCCTATTCTCATTCTTGCAACAACCACTTCTTCTCTTCTGTTTCCCCTTATGGCACTTGTCCACTTTTGTGTGTTTTTTTAAACATTTCTTAGTG
This sequence comes from Halyomorpha halys, assembly GCF_000696795.3. Taxonomy (NCBI): domain Eukaryota; kingdom Metazoa; phylum Arthropoda; class Insecta; order Hemiptera; family Pentatomidae; genus Halyomorpha; species Halyomorpha halys. The sequence continues at coordinate 616,680 of NW_027109101.1, forward strand.
TATTGGTGAGTGGTACTTCAGCCTACATTGAATCCCATGTTTTGTTAATGTTGACCAGTAAACTTATATTTAATTATTGCTTTAACATTTTAATTAATCTTTAAGAAAATTTATGGTAGAAGGTAGCTTTTGAAATTCGAGATAAAAAAGAACCATTAACTTAAAATTTTCTTATCAGTAAATGAGTAACATTTTTGTTCCTTTTGAATTTTGATTCTATTATTTCTACAAATGAATAAAACAAATTGACAGGTAAGTAGGAACTTCAGGCTTCACAACTTCTATAACAAATTACCTATAAAGGAAAATGACACTTCTCACAATTACTATAATAAATTAGTATTAAAGGGAATTCAAATTTAGTTGTGATTTACATCTCAGGACTGCCTCGTGTGGTGCTTAAGAAGAGGGAATCGCAGTTCTGGAGGCATCAGAAAGGCAGCCCAATTACTCACCTTGCTACGATTGAAGCTATCCATCAGTTCCTTGTCGAATATTACAACTGCACCTCTGGCGGAAAAGAATATGATGGCCGTTATGACAACATATTATTTTTTTTTAAGTTTATGTATCATAAGATACACTCATTATATGACCATAATGATCTGTTATCTTACAAAAGGCCGATGCTACAATAAATATTTTATTTTTATTTTTATTATGACCTTTCAATTATTCAAAATGAAAAGATATTTTGAGAAAATTGATCAGCGGTACGGTAGTAAATATACACAAATAAGTAAAACTTACTATATTAGTATCAATCGATACTAATAGAAGATAAAATATTATATTGTAGATATCTTTCTTCATTCTTCCCGCTACACTTATATTCTCTCTTGTTCCTTCCTTATTCACTTTTCTGGACATTATTTATTTTAGCATATTACTTCTGTATTACTGTGCACGTTTTGTTTTCTTTTTTGTCCATTCTACGTCATTTTCTCTCACACATTTCAATTTGTTAATATAAATTGTTTTCACTATTCATATATATCTGATCATTACTTAAATATTTTATTATGTTAATTTCAATTACTCATCATTTAAATTTTTTCCCGCATCTTTCATTATGTTTATTATTTTTATTTACATGTGCACTGTCTGATTTTTAATTACTTTTTTATTATCATTTGTTTTGTATAGTTCCTACCTCTACCATATTATTTTCTAACTATTAGTACCAACTACTATCTACTTAATATATTGTTATGTACATTTCCAAGTTTATTTGTTATTATTTTCTTTTTCTCTGGATTAAGGTTGGTATCTTGTTTTGTTCTTCAGCCCTGTGATGAAGGGCTGAAATTCATGTTGAAATGTTGGCACAAATTAATAGGTTTTACTTCTTTGTGTACTTTGCTGACCGCACTCTCGATCATCTCCTCATTTTAATCTACAGTCAACTATAAACACCTCATAATGAAAAGATATTTGATTTGTTAAATTTAACCTGTGTTATATGAATTTGTTTTGTTATAGTCTCTGTACCACAGTGATTAAACTTTTAATCAGAAAATGTAGGGTGTAGGTTATAGTGTACACATTACATTTGTTTTCAAAGAAGGTTGATCTTAATTAAATTTTAGATATGAATTAGCTTATACAAGTATCCTTAGAGCCAATAGAGATTAATTACTTTGTTAGTCATATGGAATTTAAAGCCTGGTTAAAATGAGTTTTGCCCATATCAATCAACCTTTTCTTTTTTAAATGTGAATTTCTTGTCATGAAAGGTGTCGATAACAGATGTACAAGAGTTAGAGTACAGTAGTAAATTTTTATAATATCTTTATAATTATAAAAAAATGCTCTTAATTATATTTTAAACAAATGATATTAAAACTTATGATAATTAAATGAACAATAATAATAACAATAATATTTATTATATAATAATAATTAATTTAATGTGAGCAGGATCATGAAAAACAAAATTATATAAAAAATCTCTTTATTAAAAATTGTACTAAATCAGTAAATAATAATACTTTTTACACACCTCACATCATTAAAATAACAAATATTATATATCTCACACTGTTAATACATACATACTAATTCATTATTTTTAATCTTATTTATCATTTTTAAAAAAAATTAGCTTTGAGGTAATTTTACCATAAAATGACCAGATATAACAATTTTAAGGGAATGTAGATGTACAATTTTGACGTTTATATATTTAATTTTGTCTACATTAACCATTAAACTCTTAACCTTCAGAGATAAACTATCATTAGTGATATTTAAAAAAATTACAGAATAGAAAAAAGAAGTTTTGTTGGCTTATTTAAAATACTTCACCTTGGATAATATGCAAATAGGATAGTAAAATAAAAAACAGCAAAATTTGATATTTGAAGGTTTATACCTGATGCAAAGAATTGATCTTTCTAAATAAAAAAAAATTGTTAATATTTATGGAAAGGGTGATCACTATTATTAAAAAATTATAAAAAACTTCTCTATCTTAAAAAATAATAAAATTTCATTGTCAGTTTTCAAGCTTTAAATCATAATATCATATCACAACCAATAATAGAAATTATTTTTCATGATACATTAAAAGTATTTTATATTTACAGACAGTCTGTTTAGCTATCATCTTTAACAGCTCCGATGAAGCCCTACAAAGTGGGGCGAAACTTCGGATAATAAATAGTTGAAAACTATTTTGTTCTTTTTGACCACCACCCTGATCATCTTCTTCTTCATATTTTAAATTATACAGTCAACTATTTATATATATAAAAAAATGAATACTTATCATTCGAATTATAGAATGGAATTAATAGGAGGGAATCTACTTTCAGGAGAAGAGGATGTAGGATTGAGGTCATTTAAAAACCTTCCTCGTAAGTATTTCATTCATTTAAATTAAAAAGAAGCTATGTTTCAGTCAGAAAAACAGGTTGTGTGGCCATAGGTTTATTCAGCGGGTAATTATAAGAAAACATCTTAGAATAAGCTTTTTAATGATTAGTGGTATTTTACACTAATTCCAACTCAGGGCTGTTCCTGATGTACCTCAGGACTCTGGGATACCTGTGCATCCCAACGTATACTATCCAATCTTAAAGCAGAGAGAAGCTGCATCACCAGTGGTGTGCGGCAACCTCCTATCAACATCTCGCCACCTATCTCCTACCCATCAATTAAGGAAATGCTGAGGATCATCAATATTTCTACATATTTAACAAACACCTAAGAAACACCTGACCAGAAATGTGTATGTCCGAGATGTGGCAAACCCCACCTTCTAACACAATGCACCTCAGACCTCGGAGACCTCCTAAATGCACTCTGTGCAAGAACCAGGTTGGACACCTGGCAACGTCTAACAATTGCCCAGTTTGGCTGAAGCTTCTGAAGAAGAGTAGGGCCAAGCAGGAAGTGGCTCCACCAGCACCGACGCCAACACAGTCCAGAAAACTAAGCCGACCTGTAAGGGAAAACATCGCCTTTCTGAACTGATGGGAGGAACACCAGCAAGTAGTGCCTCTGACATGCCAGTCATTGAGCAGCTGTGCACTCGCATGGACCAGATGATGGGCGTGGTGACAATGCTTATTGAGATGATGAGCATGATGATGATCCTTATGGAGATGGGCAAGATTTTTGCTCACCATTATGCGTAAGCACGTAGACATCAATTACAATGTCAGAGACCTCTCACGGAAGCAGACTGAAATCGAGCTTCTCCTGCAGCAGCACAGACCATCGGTAGTGGCGCTGACTTACACCATACTTTCCACCTCGTTACGGATGTACTTTCAAGGGTAAAATGCATTACCGAGAGGCCTACTCACCTGGTTCTCCTGAAGGAGTCATGATCCTGGTCAGGAGGGGCATCCCATCAAGGAGCATAGCATCCCATCCCAGTAACAGCAACTGAGGGAACTCATCTAGTTACAGTGGACGTACCTTTGAGCTCTAACCCTTTGAGCGTTTGGCGAAAGTTATCCGTGTGGAATAAAGGCATATATATGCAATCACTTTCATGTAAAATTAATACAGGATCACTCGTTAGTAATTTGCCTTCCTTGGTTAGCGTTCGGTCACCATTAGCGCATAAAAATATCCGGGAATTTCCGAAACGGAAACAAATCCGAAACTCTCTTTAACAAATCAGATTTCAAAATAACTTTGAAATTATGCACTTTTCTCGACTCAAAGCACCCAAAGCGACTAAGTCAACAGTATCGTCTTGTGATTATAAGAATCTCGCGGACGCGCTCGCGTCAATAATAGTGCCGTATATAATTTGTTTGATTATTTTTTATTCGTATATTGATTATTAAAATTAACTCGAACTATTCAGGAAAATTATCCATCAGTAGAAATAAAAAGCTATAAAAAGACATGTGTAGACATAACAAACCAAAACGAACAGTTACTGGTCATAAATACATACCACTTGGGTAAAAATTGTCACTGAGGAAGTCTGGAGACATGAGAAACTCAAACTAGATTATTATTGGCCTCGAATGAAAGATGCTATAACTGATTACTGTATGTAGAAAAACCAAATACGACTGGAAGCCAATAAAAACGAAATTATGTTTTAATCCAACTCTGGATAAGCCCTTTGAGGAACTCATGATTCACTATGAACAAAAATATATTATCATCATTATAGATACCTTTTCTTAACGTCTTTTTGCTCGACTAGCTGATGCCTGCAATTCCAAAGTCTTAGAAGTAATTATACAGTATTTAGAATTGAATTCAACACCAGAAAGAATACAAATGTATAATGGTAGAGAATACGAAAATAACTTGATCGAAAATTTACTCAGCTCCCAAGGAATTGAACCCTACTATGTCAACTCCAACCTCCAACCATCCACTCACTAGGACTTTTAAATAGAAATACACCCGACACTGATGGAAATATTAAGAAATCTAAAAGAAAATGAACCTAATATAAAACTCAAAAAGAGTTTATGCCTTTCGGTAATTTCATTTAACAATAGCTTGAACGAAAAATTAAAATTAATTCCGAATGAAATTACATTTGGAACACAACTAAGTAAAGAAAATAAAGGCCCTCTAACTCAAATATTAGTAGAAAAACATCACAATAATTTAAAATTAATACATGAACAAATACAAATTAAAATCAATACTGAAAAAGAAACAAAATCGAGCTCCTCAATCAAAATAGAGAAGATGCTAGTATCCCAGATAATACCTATGCAGGGTTAGAATTAGGAATAAGAACGAAAACTGTTTCAAACCTGTTTATAAATTAAAAGATAGAAATAAGGAAATTCTAGTTCATTCTGACAATATTCAGAGAAAACGTAAAAATTATAAAAATAAAGCAAAGCCTAGAATATCATCAACGTTATCTGTTTCTGATAGTGAAGACAATGGAAATAATGACACTTCTCCTATGGACGTTTCATGGAATATCCACCTATGAACTAACTGACTTACAGGCACGTAGGAACCGGGTGGGCAGCTGCCCACCCAGAAATTTTCCAGGGTGGGCTCGGCCCGCTTGGTACAAAAATTAATAAACTAAATGAGATTATATGGGATTTAAACAAATGGGCACAAAGGCAAATGGGCAAACAATAGTTTTGTTTCTGGTAGAGAGTAGCAGACTTTAAGCGATGAGTCATCGATAATCACCTTACATCTTTTTTTATCGGAATAAAAATGAACCTTTTATTTTCTATGAAAAAATAAACAAGAACAATAA
>NW_027109101.1:626117-627517 GCF_000696795.3 Halyomorpha halys
TTATTAAAAAATCATTATTCATTTATCTTTAAACAAATTATCATTAAAACCTTTTGCAATTTGAAAAAAAATTGGGGCCATATTGATTTCAAGTTGGCCCACCCAGGAAAAATTTTGTTCCTACGTGCCTGCTGACTTAACTAACCCACCAAGTATAACGGCAATAAAAATACCACCAGCCTACACGCTAGATACATATCATACTTTTATTCATTATATAAATTTCATTCATTTAAACGAAGAATTAATACTAGCCAAACAAAATTTAAATTCTTTCAAAACTAAAACATCTTTTCACGGTTCATAGGTTATTGTAATTAGTTAAATCTAAAATAGGATCGCTTATTAGTAAACCTACAAATAACGGACAGAAATGAGGTCTAATACACGGTATTGAAACAGCCATTAAATGGGTCACTGGGAACATGGAAGTTAAATAATGAAAACATAATAAAATGGAGTATTGCTGACTCCAACTGAACTAAAACATGAGGCAGCCTTTCAGCCACCGAGCAGCAGTCATAACTCTTGCTCATTACTTAATATTCTGTTTGATTAATTATATTGTTTATGCGAAAATAAATCTTTAAAAAGAGAAATCGAACAATTAATTACGTAACTGGCGCCCTCACTCAGGACCACGAAACTGAAGACTACAGCCGTATCCAGATGACCCGAAGATTCTTCACTTCAGAAGACATTTTGTCTTTATTCTTAAACAACCCTTGGAATATCATCCAATAGTGCCCAAAGCTAGATCAGTCTTTTCAGACAGTGAGTAATTATATTATTAAACCTACTAAATTAAATATAACAATGAGTATCAGTTATAAAATTTCACGCGTGGATTATGACCACATACCACCATCTGATGGTAATCCATTCTTTTGTGAAACGGTCGAAAGTGCCTATAAAACTGTATGTGCTAATAATATAATAGAAAGAGATGCTAATCATGATCTTTTGTTTATAAAAATTAAATCTAAACTATCTGGATCTGATAGAAATATTTTACTTGCTAAAAATTAGCAGCAGAAAAGGCTTGGGGAATGCGTTCCCGAAATTATGATGTAAAGGACGAGACAGAAGAATTCCTGATGGCGACGCATGAGCAGGATAGCGATAAATTATATTTTTGAATGTTTAATTGATCGACATTGATGAAAAGTGGTGTGTTGTTTTTTCTGTGAGCTAAGTTAAGTTGAAAAACTGTATATTGAGAAGTGATCTTTCTCTCTCTCTGCCACGACCAGCTGAGAGCAAGTACGTACGCGTCATTGTTTCCTTTTGGACAAGGATAACAACTTTATGTATTTTAATTTTAGGTTAGATTATAAGTTAGCAATAGGTATATATATATACAAATATATATAAGTTACAGTCAGCTGGTACTTCGATGT
>NW_027109101.1:630417-634404 GCF_000696795.3 Halyomorpha halys
AGTAAAATTGAAGCCGTCCTCAATTCCCGGCCTCTAGTACCAGTCAGCTCGGATCCAGAGTGTATCGAAGCCCTTACACCAGGACACTTCTTGGTTGGATGACCTCTAACTGCACCTCCAGATGAAGACTTAGCTGAGGAAATCATTAGTCCGCTTCAAAGATGGAGACTAATCAGACAAAGGTCTCAGCACTTTTGGAGTCGCTGGAGGAAGGAGTATTTGAATTTCTTGCAACAGAGGAAAAGATGGAACACCCATCAGCAAAATCTCAGAGTGAGAGACCTGGTAATAATAAAGGACCCCAACTGTCCACAACGAACATGACCAATGGCTAGGGTTATTGCAGTACATCCTGGCGATGACGGAGTTGTTAGGGTAGTGACAATCAAGACATCCTCAGGAATTTATAAGCGTCCGGCTTGTAAGTTGGTCCCCCTCCTTCCCATCAATGAGCCTAAAGACAAATAGCGTGAGAAAATTTTTGGTAAAATTTTGGTGGGCGGGATGTTGTGGCCACCGTACGAAGGAAAGAGGAAACATATTTTTTTATTAGTTTTTATAAACGTACTCATATAGGTAAATATATACTCATATATATTTACGTGCCGATACACACAATAAATGTGGTTTGTGTGTTTCCATTGAATACTGTTTAGGAATTAAGTCAGGACACAGTGCGGGTACTATGGCTTAATCCTATACAGTGTGTTAGGAACCAAGAGTAGTAAGGTCTCGGGATCAAGTCCCCATATCGAGTTAAAGGGATCAAGTCCCAACAGACAATTAGTCAGAGACAAGTAGTGATTGTTAATTACTCAGCCCTCAGCGGGACATTGTGACACTATCTACAATAACCACTGTTCAGCGAAGACGAGATCGCTCAGTGAAAAATATCGTGAGTTCAAGACTCCAGGTCATAAACTTTTTTTTTGTAATAGATTAATTTATTTTTAATTTTTAATAATATCTATAGGGAGCATTTTGTTTTATTTCAATTAATTTTATTTTTCTTTAATTTCTTTGTTAATTTATATAATCTATAGAAGTACATCTTTTATTTAGGCAAATATGTTGCTATTTGGGATTTATTTTTGTTAATTAATTAAATAAAGATTTATTTTATACTATTTTTTTTTATTTAATAGTGGACGGTAGTATTGGTCAGTTCACTTTTGAACCCCCACTGCCGCCACATACGCTGTTTATTAATTGTTAAATGGAATATTATTTGTTCATTTCATTACTATAAAATTAGCGTGGAAGACTGTTATATATCGATCTATCGATACGAGATAACATTATGTAACCTTTCCGAATATAGAGTGTGTTTTTCAATCGAGGACAATGTTTATTTAAGTTCCTTGTGATTCCCAAATGACAGTACTAATCTAAATGGAGACTTAACAGTGAAGACGAGGAGAAAAGTGTAAAGACATTATTTTGTTGTACGTCCATAGTTTCCAAACATTCTTTCAGTTACGCGTGGTAGTGTATATATATATATATTAAATGATTAAATGATATATTATTTAAGGAAACGCAGACAACCTACCAGGCTACAAGACTATAAGTGTTCCTTCAAACTTGAAGAAGCATCAAATGATTATTTATTTGTTATTAATTATTAAATGATACATTATTTGTTCATTTCATTACTATAAAATTAGCGTGGAAAACTTATATATCGATCTATCGATTATATCAGCTCTCGCATCGATCTATCGATACGAGATAACATTAGGTAACCTTTCCGAATATAGTGTGTTTTTCACCCCTGGACAATGTTTATTTGAGTTCCTTGTGATTCCCAAATGACAGTACTAATCTGAATGGAGACTTAACAGAGAGAGTGAAGATTAGACCAATAAAGGGAATCTATCACATGATTACACGTGGGAGTCAGGCCCCCTAACTGAAGAATATGAGCCCCTGTCTGATATCATCGGTGGTACATCTGTATGTGCATCCCCTCTTCACATTTCTCAGATCATGGAATGCATTCTCCCAGATCGCGTACGTTGTTGCTTTCATAAACTTAATTTGGGCGCAACCTCTGATGTCCATAAAGCCATAGATAATAATAATAATAATTATTATCAAAACACGTTTCGAGACAATAATTTTTATTTGATAGATTTATTTATTGATAGATATTACAATCTGCCGCACAGATGTGGGCAATGGGTAATAATGATGAATGATCTCGTACATACTAAGATAAAAAAAAAAATAAATAAATAAAAACATAATCAAACTATCTGTATGAAAATAAATAAATAAAATAATATATACAACATTTACACAATCGACCTGACGATCCCTGAGCCCACTCTATCCCCCACGTGTAAGGGGTAGAGCAGAGCTCAAGAGATCCCAGCGCATCCCTCTCGCCCCATCACTGGTAATGAGCCAGTGGAGGCTGAGCAAGTGCGCTAAAGCCGCAAACACTCAACTTGAGTGGAGAATCTGACCATTGCCAGAACTCCAATTGTCCATTTTTATTTAAATAAGTCTCTTGGCCACTGCCGTTTCAACCTTCTAGATGGGCTGTAGAGATGGGTGGAACTAGATAAGGTTTGAACCAAAGGATTAGGATGGTTGGAAAGGTTTATATGGAATTTTGAGAATTTGGTTGGTATGAGATCAAGGACAAAAGGGATATGTAGGTCATGGTGTAGTGTTCTGTTGGAAACGTAGTAGGGTGCATTAACTAAGGTTCTAAGGATTTTGGATTGAAAGGATTGGATACGTTTGATGTTCGACGGTTTAGCTGTTCCCCAAAGTTCAAGTCCGTAGGTCCAGATAGGTAGGAGTATAGTCTTATAAATTAGTAGTTTGTTTTCTAGTGAGAGATGAGAGGTCCGGCTGAGCAGTCGGTATAGTTGGCTGAATCGTCTGTTGAGTTCTTGTCTTTTGAGTCTAGTATGTTGGTTCCAGGTGAGTCTTTTGTCCAAAATGAATCCGAGGTATCGCACTGTGTCGGATCTGGGAAGAGGTATATCGAGACAATAATAAACCACGAGAATGAAAGGGATCGGTGGAGACATAATGATAAAACTAATAACGAACCGTTTTAATCAAAACCATTTAAGCCCGATTCTAAAAACACTAAGTGTCTATGAAGCCTGTAAGAATGTAGTAATCAAGAACTACTCGAGTTAGTCAGTTAGAAAAAGAAGTAGGAGAACTAAAACTTAAACTTTATCATTTTTTAGAACTAGGGGAGCAATCCATAATTGTAATGTTGTAATATTCTTTATAACTTAGCTTCAAGACCAAAATCTAGTGAGATTCTAAATAATGTACCCGGACATCGTATCAAGGCCAGGAACCCGATGGAATACACTTTACGACTCGCAGCAAAAATGTTAACAAAATGAAGAAAGATGTCTTCAACAATACAACTTAAATTTGATAAAACATATTACGGACAAACTTGGCAAGGAATGGTTAGTCGATACTGGAGCACAAATTAATTGTATAAACCCAAATAATTCACAAATTAATAAAACAAAATACTATCAGAGAGAGCAATTCTCCATCAATATTAGTTCCAAAAAAATAGATGCCAGTGGTAAAAAGAACTGTAGTAATCAACGAGCAAGGAGTGCCGCTATAACCCGCCAGGGGCCAGCACTACAAGCTTCACAGAAGCTAAGCAATTGTATATAATGTTATTATTATAAAAATGCGATCTCTTGTACAAATGTATGTATGTTAATATGCAAGTGTAATAATGTTATTTATAAAATAAACAAAGATTGAGCAAAATGAGTCTACGGAACTACCTCAAGTAGAGTTAAAAGAGTGAATCCTCAGTGACAACCGATTACATGAGGCCTTCAATTGCCACCGGGATTGATCCGTGAACTTGCAATCATCCGTCATAAGTGTAGTGCCAGTGTCCAAAGTGTTACGGTCGCTCTGTGACGTCAGCGTGACGTCATCCTAACGTACTTTTCGAGAACAAAGGCCTTTGTTCTCCGG
>NW_027109101.1:636882-638471 GCF_000696795.3 Halyomorpha halys
TCCCCACCTTCAGAAACCCCCACCCCACATCATGGCACTCATTGTCAGCAGGCGGAACCTGAAAAACCGTCATAACCAAGGGTCGAGTCGAGTCAGTTCATCATAGGCAGTTGACCAGAGAGGACGTGTTTGCTGATCATCTGTCACCTTTGATACTGTTCCAGTTCCAGTTTCTTCTGTGTTTTCCAGACGTCGCTTCAGTTGCAGACTTTTCACGAGATTCCTGGACCTATGGGAAACACAGGTTAGTCAGCTTTTTATATTATAAGTGTTTGTGCGCGAAGTGACATTTCTGCCTTCGGTGCACGGTTAAGGACAGGAGACATAGTGATGAACAGGAGAGTGCGCGCTGCTAGTACTAGTGTTGAAAGTGTGTGTGAAACCAACATGGCTGAGGCTGTAGCCACCGTGGATCAAATATCTCCCCTATCTCCGACTGACTCGTACCAGGAGGAAATAGAGGAAACAGAGCAAGACGTAAATATGGAGGAGGAAGAGGAGGAATACCCGCCACACAAAGGAGCAAAGAGAGCCAGAGACGAGGGCTGGATAAAGGTGGAATCGGCCCGGCGTGCCTTCAAACCTCGAAGAACCTCCTACGCTGTTCAAGACGTGTCGGTCACAAACCCGACACCAGTCGCGCCTAATCGTTTTGTTGTCCGGGACAGCCAGCAACTGCCCAATGAGCGACGTCCGCCACCAATCATCATAACACCTGCCATGGCGCAGCAGGCGGTTAAGTCGGCCCTCGCCACTATCGGAATCAATAAGTTCACCATTAATAATTCTCGGCAAGAGACCCGACTCTATTTAGAGAGTGAAAAGCATCATGACGAGGCCGGCCAGTTACTGTCCAAGATGGGCATGGTTCAATTTCACACTTTCGCCCCCCGAGGTACTAAGAGGACAAAGAAGTGGGTCCTCTATGGCTTTGACCTCGACACCGATCTTAGTGAGGTAGCTATCGATCTCCAGTCGAAACTCCCAGGTTTTAAAATGATTAGACGCCTCACAAAAACACGCTCCAATGGACAAAGAGAGGAGATAGACTTAATACAGCTCATTACGGAGCATTATGTCAAAATTACCGACATACGAAAACTCGATGCTATAGACCATGTGCGCTTCAAGGTCTTTCCCTTCAAGGAGGATGGGTGCCCGGTGCAATGTAGGCGTTGCCAACAGTATGGTCATACCATGAAATACTGTCACCGACTTGTAGTTTGTCCGAGATGCTCTCAACATCACGAGCTGGCCCATTGCCCAATGACAGGACCGACTAAATGCACCGTCTGTGACAAGGAAGGACATATGGCCACGGCGCGTGACTGTCCAACCAGAGTCGACCTCCTGGAACGTAGGGCCAAGAAGAATGACCCGATACCTCCACCAGTGCAACCAGTAACATCGAGAAGACGGCAGCCCAGCAGGAATGTACAGAGCAACGTCGCATTCGCTGAGCTCCTAGGCGGAACACCAGCCAATCAGCAACAACAACCGACGGCCCAGCCTGCTCCGGTGACCAGTGCCTCCACCAACCCGGTGATAGAACAGTTATGTGCCCGTATGGACCAGATGATGGGTATGGT
>NW_027109101.1:644456-649185 GCF_000696795.3 Halyomorpha halys
GTTCTTTGATGGGCTGAAAGCCTGTGCCAATCCTCTGTTCAGAGAAATCACCCCTCCACCACGACCTGGGAGGTGGCAGAGCACTGTTCCCTTGGTTGATGTTCTCTGATCCCTTGGGAGGGACTTCTGGCTCTACAGCCTGAGGTCATCACCTCATCAACGCCAGCCGGAATAGCCCCTCCCTATTCCTAGTATGCTCACGGCAGACTCATGCCATCATCGAAGACACCGCCTTCAGCGGACCCGGCATCTTATCTTATAATGCCACGATAGCAATCCAAGATGTAACTCACGTTTATATATACAATTATCCCCATGTATATAATTAATTTATTGTTTGAATTTTTCTAGGAGGTCAGGAAAAAAAAAAAAAAAAAAAAAAAGCAGTCAAGAAGGCTCTCAACTCAATCACCACCCAGATCAGGAATCTTCTACGCCAGTGGAAGACTGCGGTCTGGCATGATCGCTTAAGAGCTACGCACGAAGACTACAGGAAATTTTGAAGCTCACTAAGGCGGCAACCAAGAAGACCTCGGCCGTTCGACTTCATGACAGGGACCACCTCATGACCCCCACTGAGCAAGCCTAGTCACTGGCCGAGCACTACCAGCGGGATATTGAGGCGCGCACTGGGACATTGCTCTCAATTCCAACCATGGCCCGTGAGAACAACTATATGTTTGTTTCACCAAGACGACTAAAGGCCATATTGAGACGATGTCATGGCAACCGAGCCCCTGGTCACGATGGAATACAGACCGTCCTGCTAAAACAATTACCACGGAAGGGAATCGCTCAGCTCACCAACCTGTACAATTCGTGCTTGAGGCTAAGATACTTCCCCGAGATATGGAAACATGCCATCCTGTTTCCACTCCTCAAGCCGAAGAAGACAGGATTTGATGCCGACCATTACAGGCCTATAAGTCTCCTACCACATCTCGCTAAGGTATACGAAAAGATCATCTTGAATTACCTTCGGGAATTCTGTGATGAACACTCCGTTATCCCTTATGAGCAAACTGGTTTTCAGGCTAGCTTAAGCACAGAACACCATCTCATGAAGCTACAAAATGAGGTGAATTCCAGTTTAAATAGGAATCATGCTACAGCCATGATTTCCATAGATTGCACGAAGGCCTTCGATTCTGTGTCTCACGGCATTTTATGTCGTAAGCTCATAGACCACGACTGTCCAGAGCAACTCTACAATGTAATAGCGTCTTTTCTCGACAACAGGACTATCTCTGTGCGGGTTCGAGACGAGATGTCCCGTTCCATCCCATTGACGTGTGGAGTTCCGCAGGGAGCGGTTCTATCGCCAGTGCTCTTTTCAATTTATACCGCTGATGTAGTTGGTGCAAATTACAAACTAGCTACGGTCGCCGCCTATGCCGACGACATCGCCATCTACAGCAGCAGTATGAACCCCAAACATGCCCTAGGGCGAGCCGGAGCGGTCTGCAAAGAGATTGTTCAACGCCTGGGTAATTTAAACATCACCATGAACCCAGCTAAGACAGACTGCGTTGTGTTCGCTCAGCAACAGTACAAACGACCGACTCTCCCGAAGTCGCTTAAACTGGACAACACCATCATTTCCCCTTCAAACTCTATTGTATATCTGGGTGTGAAGATGGACCGTCATCTGAAGTTCTGCTGGCAGGACCTCCACCCTCGTAGCCAATGATGTACCGACCATTGAAATTTAGTGAAAGGACACTCTTTAGTTTTAATTTTAGTTTTAGTTTTTAGTATGTAGGATAAAACTCAGAAAACGAAGTGTGCCCCAGCACCTCGTCTACTTAAGCATTATATAGATTCAACAAATTATAATCTCAACCTGTCCTTAGAATGGAGCAATGCTCCAGTAAAAGGACAATTGTAAATAAATATGCATATAAAAAATTTAAACAATAAAAACATTTTTCTGTAGGGGCTAGGGAAAAAAAACAAAAAAAAAAAACGTGAACTTGCGTCGTATCGTGGTTGGCCGTGGTATGGTACGTCAAGATCGGTGCTAGTACGGTACCTTCAAGACAATTTAAATTGTCTTATTTTTCGTAGGGCGACGGCGATTTATCGAAGTCGACCTCTACATCATTACACCTTTTCAGGATTGGCAGCCGAAGAGGAAACATCGAGGAGACATTTGTTATTGTCTATAGTGAGAGCTATCTGTTATTGTCCTCGCTACGGTCTGCACCTCACTAGTTCAGTGTCGGTTTAGTGTGCGACAGGGCCTGCCTTGCCCTGGCAGGACACCAAACTCCTGCTGATTTCCACCCCTTCGTTATGGCGGTAGCAGGAAGCAGTTGCCAGGAGATGATTTCTCCGCTGTCACCGGACACGGACAGTGAATACGCTGTGGAAGAAATGTCACTTGATGGTCATGAGCCCAGAGGAGAAAAGAGGCCAGCAGAAGGAAATTTTCAGTTCCCTGACAAGAGGCACGTCGTCAAACTTCGGGAAGAACCCGAACCATCTCCAGCCAACCCCGTCAAATGCAGCAACACTTATGACATCCTCCGACGTCTAGCGGAGCAAGGACAGCAGCAGTCTTCCCAGCAGCCACCCAAGGCGAGGCGCCCGCCTCCCATCATTATCTCACCGGCCATAGCCCAAGAGTCGGTGAAAGACCTGCTGGCCATCATTGGTATCCGGCAATTCGAGACCAATAATTCAAGCAAAGAAACCAGGGTCTACCTCACAACAAATGAAGATCACCAGAAGGCGCGTGACCTGCTAAAGCAGACTAATGCCGTGCAATTCCACACCTTTGCACCGCGAGGCACTAAACGATCGAAGAAGTGGGTACTCTACGGATTCGACGTCAACTCCGACCTAGAAGATATCACCAATGATATCTACGAACGCCTCCCCGGCTTCAAACTACTGCACCGCCTCACCAGGACACAACTCGACGGGCGAAAAACACCGACTGGTCTGCTGAAGCTCGTGACTGAACATCACGTAAAAATCACGGACATCAGAAAACTGGGTGCCATAAACCACTGTCGGTTCAGAGTTTCCCCGTTCAAAGAAGACGGCTGCCCAGTTCAGTGCAAAAACTGTCTGCAATACGGACACACCATGCAGTATTGCGATCGCAAAACAATATGCCCGAGGTGCAGTGAAAATCATGACCTTGCCCAGTGTACACTGACCGGCCCACCAAAGTGCACAATTTGCAACGTAGCAGGCCACATGGCGACTGCAAAGGAGTGCCCTGCGAGGGTGGACCTCATAAACAAGAGGAGGGACAGGAGAGAAGAAGCCCAGGCGCCACCACCAGCGCAACAGAGAAGACAACTACCCAGCCGGAGGGTCCAGGGCAACCTTGCTTTCTCCGAGCTGATGGGAGGATCCCCCGCTCAGCAACCTCAACAGCCACTACCACGAACAACTCAAAAAAAACCGTGAACTTGCGGAGATCTCCTCTCCGTATAGTACGTAGGTATCAAGGTCAGAAGACTTAAGTTTGTCTTATTTTTTCGTAGGGCGACGGCGATTGATCGAAGTCGACCTCTCTACATCATTACATCTTTCCAGGATTAGCAGCCGAAGAGGAAACATCGAAGAGACTCCAGCTCCATTCGTTGTGAACAGAGATATCTGTTATTGTCCTCGCTACGGTCCGCACCTCACTAGTTCAGTGTCGGTTTAGTGTCCGTTGCCCAGTTTCCTCCGTGGAGTTCACCCACTCGGGCGACAGGGCCTGCCTTGCCCTGGCAGGACACCAAACTCCTATTGATTCCCACCACCTCGTTATGGCAGTAGCAGGAAGTAGTTGCCAAGAAATGATCTCTCCACTGTCTCCAGACCCGGAATCAGTTGACATGGAAGACATGTCGGAAGAGGAAACTACCGAAACAACCAGAGGAGCCAAGAGAGCAGTACAATGGGAGAACCCGAAGCCCAAACATGTTGTTAAGGCTCGAGCAGTACCCGAACCGCGTGCAACAGATATCCACAATACCTATGACCCACTGAGAAGACTCCAACAGCGGCAGTCCTCACAGCAGCAACCTCCACAACAGCAAACACAGGCGAGGCGCCCACCTCCCATCATAATTTCTCCGGCCATCGCCCAGCAGTCGTTTAAAGATCTACTGACCGTTGTCGGAA
The DNA here is from genome assembly GCF_000696795.3 of Halyomorpha halys. Lineage (NCBI taxonomy): Eukaryota > Metazoa > Arthropoda > Insecta > Hemiptera > Pentatomidae > Halyomorpha > Halyomorpha halys. Next base: position 648,585 of record NW_027109101.1, read on the forward strand.
TTACACGTTTTGAAACGAACAATTCCAGTAGGGAGACCAGGCTCTACCTTACCACAACAGAAGACCACGAAAAGGTCCAAGAAATACTCAGAGGGACGAACGCAGTGCAGTTCCACACATTGGCACCTCGAGGTACGAAAAGATCCAAGAAATGGGTGATATATGGGTTCGATGTGGACACGGACCTAGAAGAAGTGACTGAAGATCTCCAGGCGAAGCTGCCTGGATTCAAGTTTGTCCGCCACCTCACCAGGACTCAGCTTGACGGAAGAAAAACGAACACGGATCTCCTGCAGATGGTGGCGGAGCATTACGTGAAGATTGCGGATATCAGGAAGCTAGGAGTGATAGACCATTGCCGCTTCCGCGTATCACCTTTCCGGGAAAATGGATGCCCGGTCCAGTGTCGGAGATGCATGCAGTACGGGCATACGATGAGGTACTGCAGTAGAACTCTGAAATGCGCGCGCTGCGCCGAAAATCACGACATTTCGTCTTGCACGATGACAGGCCAACCGAAATGTAGTGTCTGTAACGAGGTTGGCCACATGGCAACGTCGAAAGAATGCGCAATCAGAAAAGACCTCATAGAGAAGAGGCA
>NW_027109101.1:650785-657933 GCF_000696795.3 Halyomorpha halys
ATAGACTCTACCACCTGCTTACCTCACAGCAAATCTCACTCCGCCTCAAGCTGCAGATCTACGTCAGTATGACTGAACATCTGGTCATTAACTATAATGTTAGAGGCCTCTCACCGAAGCAGGCTGAAATCGAACTTCTTCTGCAGCAGAACAGACCTTCAGTGGTGGCGCTCACAGATAGCATGCTCTCCACCTCTTCACGGATGTACTTCCACGGGTACATCGCGTACCGAGAGGCCTGCCTCCCCGGAGCTCGAGAAGGAGTCATGATCCTGGTCAGGAGGGACATCCCGTCAAGGAGCATCCCGAACCCAGTGGCGTCGACCGAGGGTACTCACTTAGTCACAGTGGACGTGCGGTTTAAACACCGGTACACGTTCACCTGCGTCTACAGGAGACACCAGGCCGGGCTCACGTCAGCAAAGCTGTTGCTGCAACACGCCCAGGCGGTTAGCCGGCATGTTGTCCTAGGGGACCTCAATGCGCGGCACACCACCTGGTTGTGCAGTAGCAACAACCCACTGGGGACTTACATCACTAAGACCAGGCTGTCTCTCTTCCACCCGGGAGTGCATACTTTTCGGCAGGCGGGTCGCCCTTCGTGCACGTCAACACTCGGTCTTCTCCTGACCAGAGGAATGCACACCGTCACGGACTGCCAAGTACTGCCCTACGGACTATCGGACCACAGCCCAGTTCTCTACACCTTCGACGGCACGCCCTCAAGACCACCTGCAAGCAAATATCTCCTAGACGAGGCCGACTGGAAGGGATACAGGTCGAGTGTTGCTGAAGCGCTACCAGCCATAGTGCAATACCGCACTCCTGATGAGGTGGACTCCGCAGTGGAGATGATCACCACCACCATCCAGAGTGCAGCCAATAGGAACATCCCGAAGTTCACTCCCGTCCCCAACGCCATCATGTGCTTCGGTACATCCTCACTCTACGCCTGAAACTTCAAATTTACAAATCAGTGATAAGACCCACATTGCTTCACGGTGCCCCACTCATGAGACACCTCTTCAAGACAACACTCAACCGATTACAGGGCTTCCAAGGATCTATACTCCGTAAGATAGTCCGGGGAACCACGCTCCAGAGGGCCAAGAACAGTGTCATCCTCCAACTCCCCTCTCTGCCTTCTTTCTTAAGTTCTTTGATTATACAAAAGTATTCTGAGACCAGCACTACTGTATAGGGCACCATTGTTTACCCACTTATCAGAACCCAGCGCCTTCTTCAATCTTTTCAGGATTCGATGTTGAGGAAAATCGTACGCACAACATCATGGAGGAGGAAGAGGCCACCGGAGCTGCATCAATTGTTGGAGTTGCCAGTAAGTTCATCAAGCGACGACACATCAAATTTTTCGATTCACTTCAGTACTGTACGAATCCGTTATTCAACACTGTTAACACCTGCCCCCCCCCCTCCGGTGCATTGGCAACACACTACGTAATGTCACGTAGTATTAGGATTAAGTTTTTATTAGATTTAAGCTTGTTAAATTCAGAAATAATGTGTGCCCCAACACATTATACACTTTTATAAATTCTGACAACAAAAAATAATACACTCCAAAAGACTCCTTAGAATGTAAATGTTCTACAGAAAAAGGAGAAAGTTCATTGCTTATAAATACGCCATTAAAATTTTGAAGGGGTTTTGAAAAAAAAAAAAAGTTCTTTGATGGGTTGAAGGCCTGCTGTAACCCACTTTTTAGAGAAATCGCCCCTCCACCAAGACCTGGGAGGTGGCAGAGCACTGTTCCCTTAGTCGACGTCCTCGACGAGGGAAGGGCTTCAGACTCTTAAAGTCTGAAGTCTAAATGTTTGTCATCGTACCACCAGCGGCCCCTCCCCGCTCCAATAATCTACTGGCGTAAGCCAATCAAGCCTACATCAATAACTAAGACGTTATACTACCTTATAATGCCTAAAGGCAATGAGAGGTATCAAAAATACCAGCTGTACATATGGCACACCTCACCATATCGCACTAGTATTTCTAAAGGGACACAAATCAAAAATCGGTTATGACTATAAAAGAAATTTGGTAAATATATCTTTATGAATCATCAAAACTGTATCAACCTAGCTTCAGAGCTTGTCCGCCAGAGTGCACTTGTGTCACTCTTGCTGTCTTAATGTTATTCCCCCTCCATAGGCAAGAGTTTCACATTTCCAGAAATGTAAGTTTTAGACTTATGTACACATAAGAAACTAATTTAAAATTTTAGGAGGGTACAAAAAAAAACAACAACGTGAAATCAAGCCTTTTCTCCAGGTCTAGTCATAACACTGGTGGCTTACACTCTACTTGAGATAGAGAAGTTCGTTGCCAATCTATTCTCACAAGAGTTAGTGTTTAGTATGCTCACCTTAGACAATGGCCTATCTCCTATCCCTTTCTCCAGCAATCTTAGTCCGTCCGCTTCATCTGGGCAACTAAGATTGTAACCTAATCCTTAACGGAGTTAAGAACGCAAGTACGAGTGCACCTGCACTGATAAAGCCCAGACCTTAGTCAGCAATCCTAAGCCTTTATATTCCCATCCTGATCTCCCAGACAGCATTCATTCATTCATTCATTCATTCATTCATTCAGTATTCAGTCAGCAATAGCCATATATACTAGTTCCGTTATTCTCTATAGTAACAGTTTATAATTAAGTGATAATTATTGTTAATTGTATCAAATTTTTAAATAAACAATTTCTTTTTTAAACCAATTATTGAGGCCGTTATCGTAATTGGCGCCTGAACGTGGACTGCATTAACCAAAATTAATCGCAGCTTTTCGAACTACACGTTTCATCAAGATTAGGATCTATCACCCCGAAGTTCCTCACCTGTGAAGATTTGGAATCAGGCCTACCTTACGAGGATTACCTACTACACCCCGGAGATCTACTCACAGCGTTCTCAATAATTGTAAGTTTAATTAAGTTAAATATTTTCTTTGTGAATTTTTATGTCTGATTTGTTAAAAGAAGTAACAGAAAAATAAATAATTTAAAAATAATAGACGAAATGGCAAGCTTTCAGATCAAATCTGCTGATTACGATCATATCCCAAATTTTAACGGTAATCCACATAACTTACTTAAATTTGTGACTGTATGCAGACAAGTATACAATATAGTATGTAAACCTGACAATTCATTTAGAATATTAAACGAACAAAGATTATTAAGTAAAATACTCGCGAAGTTGACAGACGAAGCCGATTACATTAATACCACATGCGAATTTAATAAAGTTGAAGACCTTTTAAACTACCTAGAAAGAACATTCAAAGACAGTAGGTCGATTGAACAACTTACTTTCGAACTCTTTAACAGTAAAATTTATAATAAAGAACACCCACTAGACTTCCTCCACAGAATTGACAAAATACGAACTTTAATAATTTCGAGGCACAGAGTAGAAAACACATGCGACAGAGAAACCATAGTTAACGCATTAGAGAAAAACATTTTATACTACTTTTTCACGAACATGCCACTACACATTCGAACTTACCTAATGACGAAGACTGACAAACTCAAAACGGTCGATGATTTACGAAATTTAATCCAAAACGAAAACCATCTCTTATTCGACGATTTAATAAACAACGGCAGTATGCGACGCCCGGGAGAACATGACTATAGAAGACATAATGACTATAAAAAGAAACACAAACACCAAAAACAATTCAATAACTAGCAACATCAAGACAATCCAAATAATTATCAACAACAACAATATCTTCCTCAACAAAACTACCAACAGATACAATATCCGCAAAATCAACAGCAAAATTATAATCAACAACAAAATTATAACAATAACCAAAATCAACCATATAATAGAGAATGGCCAAGAAAAGACCAACAACGATACTTCAACGGTTCCGGTCAACATAGAAACAATCATTATCAAAATAGAAATCGTTATCATAATAATAATAATAACACAGTTTCAATGAGAACAGTCAGCGATTTCGGTGACCAACCAAAACAACCCATGTTACAAATAGAACATGAAGACCCTAAAGATAAAGAAATTCGAGAATTAAGGGAACAACTTGAAAAATTAAATCCGAATAATTCTTTTTTAGAACCAAACCCGCCGAACGACCCGAAAACTTAAAATCCGAAAATTCCAACCCATTACCTTATGTTATTGACCATGCGAAAAGAAAATGGCTAATAGATACAGGATCGTGGAAAAATTATATTAGACCTGACATTGTACTACCAAACTATGAAAGACAAAAAGAAAACTTCATTGTAAAAACAGCTTCAGGAGAAGAAGTAGGAACAGAAACCATTTCAGTATTTTGTAAAGAAAATTTTCGCAAAAGCCCAGAAAAAATTAAATTTTATCTTTTTGACTTTAGCCCCGACTATGAAATATTATTAGGCAACCAGACAATGAGAGAAATGAAATTTAAAATCGATTTTGAGAACAACACGATAAAAAGCAAATACAACGAATTCCCCTTTATTATGGAAGATGAAATAGTAAAGTTAGATTTAAAAAATGGTATAAATGAAATAGAAATAAAAGAAAATTGTGGACTATACTTTATCGATTACAAAGATGATAAAATTAAAATAAAACCAGGAATCTACGGAAACAACATAACAATTGATAGCAAGGTCAACGAAACAATTTATCTACCACTATATTATCTACAGAAGGAAGAAATAGAAATTATAAATCCGCAATCGCAAAAGGATGAATTAATCGAACAAATCCCAAATTTAATTAGATCTGACCACATACAACCTCAGGAAAAACAAAAATTAATTAATTTATTACAAAAATATCCGAAGGTATTTAAAAGAGACAATGATCCCCTCTCAGCTACAGACTTACTTGAACATAAAATCAAAACAAAAACAGATGACCCCATATATTCAAAAAATTACAGGTACCCTCATCAATTTAAAGAAAACATCAAAGAAGAAGTACGGAAAATGTTGGAAACAAAAATTATTAGACCTAGTAATTCCCCATATAACTCGCCTGTATGGATAGTACCCAAGAAACCAGACGCTTCAGGAGAGAAAAAAATACGACTTGTAATAGATTACAGGAAAATTAATAGAGAAACAATTCCAGACAGATATCCACTACCAAACATCGAACATCTTTTAGGAAAATTAGGAAAAGCTACTGTATTCACAGCAATGGACCTTTGTTCAGGATTCCACCAAATAAAAATGGACGAAAAATCAATTCAAAAGACAGCATTCTCGACAGATCAAGGACACTATGAATTTCTACGAATGCCATTTGGGTTATCAAACGCACCTGCAACTTTTCAAAGAGCAATAAATACAATTTTTTCAGACACACTCAACGTACTCGTATATATGGATGATATTATCGTATTTTCAGAAAACTACGACGAGCATTGGAAACACCTAGAGATAGTACTCAAAAAATTAGAAAAGCACAATCTAAAGATACAAATTGACAAAACGGAATTTTGCAAAAAAGAACTTCTCTTTTTAGGACACATTATTAGTGAACGAGGAATAGAACCTAACCCGGAAAAATTATTAGCAGTCAAAGAATTCAAATTGCCTAAAACACAAAAAGAAATTAAAAGCTTCTTAGGACTTACAGGGTTCTACAGAAAAATGATTCCGAACTACGCAAAAATTGCATCTCCAATGACAAAATGCCTTAGAAAAGAACAAAAAGACATCAACCCCGACTCATATAAAGAAGCCTTTGAAAAATTAAAATTATTAATACGTAATAGCCCTATCCTACAAATACCAGACTTCAACGAAGATTTTTATTTGACAACTGACGCAAGTAATTATGCTATTGGCGCGGTTTTAGCACAAAAAAAGACAACAAGGAATTACCAGTATGCTTTGCTTCAAGGACACTAAATAAAGCCGAACAAAATTATTCTACAACCGAAAAGGAATGCCTAGCCATTATATGGGCATGCAATCATTTTAGACCATACCTATATGGAAGGAAATTCATCATATATTCAGACCACAAACCTCTAGAATATCTAAAGACGTGTAAAACCCAAAATGCACGGTTAATCAGGTGGAAATTACTATTGGAAGATTTTGAATATGACATCAAGTATATCGAGGGAAAAGCAAATAAAGTTGCCGATCATTTATCTAGATATCCAATAAGAGAAAGAAAAATAGAAGAACCAGAATTTAATATTTTCCTTACAGAAACCAGACCATTGAACTATTCCCAAGAAATCACGGATCTAATGAGAGAAATGGGTATTGAAGAACAAACTGAAGAAAATAATGAGAATCATGAAAATATATCCCTAGCAACACAACACTCGCAAGACTCTTCAGATAACAGAATACTAATTGTCGACGACAAAACTAAACCGATTAACATAGAGAAATACCAAATAATAATAAAAAAGGGACACTCTGACATTAAGACAGAAAAGCTATTTACTAATAAGATACGAACTACAATCGAGTTTACATGGCCTTATCACGAAAAAGACATAGACATAGAAGCAAAATTTATGGAAATCCTTAGACCTAACTTAACATACGGAATATATTGTTCACCTACATCAAACTCTATTGAAAGCGAAAATAATTGGTACGACGGACTGTTTAACAAAATAGTAACACTAATTAGGGAAAAATTTCCGACAAACAGAATTAAACGATACCTCAAACTCTTACCAGATGTAAAGGATACTAACGATCAGAAATCGCTCATTTTGGACTATCACATAGCGAAGACATACCACAGAGGAATAAATGAGACTTACTCAGTCTTGAGAACTAGATTTTACTGGCCTAACATGAGAGACCACATAACGGACATAATAAACAACTGTGACATAAGTAATAAAGGAAAATATGACAGAAGACCAATTAGACAAAAATTTCAATTAGCACCAACACCAGAAAAACCTTTTACAGATTTAATGATTGACACCATACACATGTCTACATACTACATTTATTTAATCATAGATGTATTTTCAAAAAGAATTTTTGCACGCTATACAACTGCTATGTATCGAGGAATTAGCCATGATTTCAACAATATGTCGTTTATTAAGGTGTTTCGTCATCTGCCCCTGATCAGGGTATCCTTCTGGGAAGCTTTTAGCATCCTCGGATATGGAAA
>NW_027109101.1:659098-659412 GCF_000696795.3 Halyomorpha halys
GACAATGGACGTGAATTCGACAACAATCTCTTTAAAGACTTCGCCAAATACCACAACATCAATTTACACTATACAACACCTAATCATCCGAATTCGTTAGGACTACTGAATCGCGCAAGCTCATCGCTCTTAGAAACCCTTGGACTTATAAACATAGAAAACAAAACAGACGGAGAAGAAACAAAACTAGAATAAGCAATAATCGCACATAATAACTCCTTAAATCAAGATCTAAAAATGACACCCAACGAAATTACTTTTGGCATAACTAATGAAATATTTAATGAAACACCCGAAATCCAAGAATATTTGAT
>NW_027109101.1:659462-659817 GCF_000696795.3 Halyomorpha halys
ATCTAAAAATGACACCCAACGAAATTACTTTTGGCATAACTAATGAAATATTTAATGAAACACCCGAAATCCAAGAATATTTGATTCAGGATTATCATGAGAAGATGAAGAAGCTCCACGGAACAATTAAGGGAAACAGCAAACAAAACTAGAGAAAATGCAAACATCCCGGAAGACGTTTACATTAAACAACAGAGAAAAAAGAAAACCGACCCAAGAAATCAAAAAGGAAAACATTTTAATGGAAAACTTCAAGGAATGAAAAGGGAAAACAAAAAGACAAAAGAAATTACACCCAGATCAGGTAAAAAGACCCAAGAGAGTTAAAAAGAAAAAAACTAACCAAAATAAAGAA
>NW_027109101.1:665517-669191 GCF_000696795.3 Halyomorpha halys
CATAAAAAATAGGAGTCAGAGAGTAATAGAACCACAATCAAAGACTAGTGTTGAAAAATTATTCAAATTCCTTCCTTTTGAATTTGAATAATTTTTAATGAAGCGCGATGATAAATTATTATTATAGAATTATAGAAGACGCTGAAATTATAAATAATTGATGACATCATATTAATTTGTTTTAATTGAGAACAAAGAAAGGGGCTAAATGTTCAGATGAAAATTGCGTTAGATGCAAAAATAATTGAACTGAATTCTCAATTTCAATTGAAACTCTTCCTTTTGGTCTTGGTGAATTTAGTGATTAGTTTTACACATTCTCACAGATTTACACAGATCTCTGAGATTGTTCATCAGTACCCTTGGCCACTTAGGTGGAGGGGTGGGAAATTTCTCCGACTTTTGGTGGCACACAGATATTTAGCTAGATGGTTCCCTTTTAACAAAAGAAAAAAGTTTTTTAACAAAATTGATAAAATAAATTATATATGGATGTGAAGAGACGTAGGGAACAAACCAAAATTAGTAAATGTAGTAATATCTAGTTTAAGGAAAATAGATCCTGAAGACCGAGGAGTACTCCAAAATGCCGGTTTAAAAGGATTTGTGTATAATGTTAATAAAGATATTTTGGAAAATATCTCCATTGAAGTTTTTAACCTACTAAATCAAGACTTTCTTATAAGTGATAAAAATATATAATATTGTTTAGTGATGTGATTTGATTTTATGATAACTATTTATTCAAAGCTTGAAACTGATGCATTAATTAATACCATAAACAACCCAATAAGCAATTTATCACTAAGAAGAATTGAGATTTAAAAAAAAAAAAAAAATATTACCAATGTAGAGATTAAATACATCAATCTACCATTACTAATAATACAGAAATGTTGTTTATCTATGAATTAACAGCTATGAGATTTCCTTCACACCTAATAAATAGCAAAAAATCTTTTAAAAATACAATAAGTAATAAATTACTTATAATATTTATTATGATAATTATAATTATCATAATAAATTACTTAGCAAAAATATCTTTCAAATAATACCATAACTATACTTACAATGACAATAAATTAATAAAAATGGATAGTACTTGTCTAATGTTGCATCTCTTCTTGCCAAGATAAATTTCTGCCAACTTTTTAAAACATATAATATTTACTGATAGACTTTACTGTTTGAAGAGAATGAAAAAGATTATTTAATAAATTAAATAACAGTTAACATCTAATTTAAAAAAATATAATTTTATATAATAACAGCTTTCACCAGTAATAGAAGGACCAGTCAAAGCCAAGCACTCTTATATTATAAGGGAAATCTTAAAGTGCTTCAAGACTCCAAACAATGGAAAATTAGAAGTGCATGCCCGCTTGTGTAGATGGGTTATTTGGATTGGCTGGTATTTTTTTTTTTTTCGGCCAAGACTCCCATTGGAGTCCTATACTGCCTAACCATGGTTGGGGGTCAAAGTTCTTCATTTTGTGGGACCGCCACTCAATGAAAAAAGTCAACGTCCCAGGCCGGATTCGAACCGGCACCGCCAATAGACATCAAATTGGTAAGACTGTGTCTTAACCACTGAGCTATGGGCAGCCCAACGGTACAAGTTGGTCTAAATTTGCAGCTGATCCATCAGGTGTCGGTTTTTGGGGACAAAGGGCCCTGAGCTGCATCCATACGTTTGTTTTCAGTTTGCATTTCTTTAGAATCGCTAACAGATCAATATTTGGGGTCTCCGTGTTTTAATTAATTAAAGAATTTCCCCGACCTTTGGATTCAATAATTAACTCTTGTTTAAGGTTTTATATTTTAAAATTCTATCGATTAAGTTAATTGTTTGAGTATGCCCCCTCAAGCAATTTTAAATGGGACTTGGAGATGTTGCCCTCTAGTGAAAACATATGGAAGTGCAGAGAGTTGGTAGCCATATTGGCCTGTACAAGTGAAAAAGAGCAAGCACATTTTAAAAAGGCAACTCCACTTTATACAATGCAACATGAGTGAGTACAACTTCACCACACTCAGGCAAGATGAGAGGAGGAAAAAAGCAAGAGATAAACGTAACGTGTTCCATCGTAACATCGAATGAACATCCCACCAAGTAACCTATAATAATACATTCCATTATTCCTTGCAAACATATTAATAGTCAAAATTAATTTAATTTCAAACAAAATCTTATAACCCTATTGGCAAAACGAACTTAATAAATTGTTTTATAATAATTAAAAGAACAGAGGTTTTATCTTCATTTTGTTCATTATAATTATTTTATTTCAAATATAGTCCACTCCAGCAAATTATAAGTAATTTAGGTAATATCCCCCAATAATGAAACCCAGGGAATACTTGAATTATATAGTAATTAAATTAAAAAGTTTCTGGTAAACATTCAAGAGCGAAGGTTGAATTTATAGATCATGTAGTGCCTATTTATATTAATTTTTGTCAGCTACAACGTACATTGCTGGTATTTATGCTTTCACTCATTTCACTTGTTCTTTTTTATTCTGGAAATAAAGTAAATCAAATGTTATAGCCAAAAAAATTCAAAAGAACAAAATAACCTCATGGATACAGACGTTTGATGCTTCTTTTGTTTACCAAGAATTTGTGCAAGTCTTGGATTTAGTTACCTTGATATATAAATAAGGTAGCAAAATCGAGCAGTGTGGCAGGGAAAGAAACCGATGAAATCTTTACAAGGAGTGGCAAGATTAGACAACTACCAAATGAATAACATGATATCAAATATTAAACAAAATACAATTATAATTAAAAAAAAATCACAATAAATAAATAATAACAGCCTAAACAGATCTAGGTAAAACAAAGTAGAATTAATTGGTGCATTAAATTAAAAAAAGTACATCAAAAGGGTACACACTGAAATACTTGTATATTGATACTAAATTTATAGAATCTACAGTTTTTCATTAAATTAAATAACATTATTTAATAGAAAAGGATTCCTTTGTTATTCTAATTTATTTTTATATTATATTTAGTAATCTTCTACTATTTCGAAACATTAAAAAATTAATGTAGCTAATATTATCAGTATCACAGTTACTAACCGACAGCCTACTTAGTACTACTGTTACACCATATAGTGTAAAATAGGACTTATAATAAATAAAATATCAAATTTCCCTAAGGTAAACAGTAACACTAACCAATAAAGGGAATAATAGTTTGGCTTAGCACAAAGAAATATTTAGTATTAACAAATTGTATTATAATTATTATCACAATTTCTAACATTAAATAAATAAATAAATATCATTAAAACTACCATTATTAGGCCTGCTGCTTGGCTGAAGATTCATTGCAACCATAACAGATTTATGAAACAGACAATGCACTTACCTTGAGAATCTCAAGCTAATAATTTAAAATCTATCTTAGCTACTTAGAGGACTTCAACAAGGATTGTCCCAGTAGAATTGATGGCAACCAGAGTAGCACCTTCATGCCCTGACGGGACCACAAGTTGTTTTCCAGAACCTCGGAGCTCCCAACTGCGACGAACAGCTCCTCGCTCACCCCGTACTTGAACTACTTTCAAGCTGGCCCCCTCACTTTCTACGATGTGCCTACCGAAAAATATAACAAAAGACATAATATAAATGTACTTAAAAGTAATATAACTTTTGTAA
>NW_027109101.1:670120-678171 GCF_000696795.3 Halyomorpha halys
TATATGGTAATAAGCAAGTTACAAATTGACATGAGTAAATTAGAGGGCCAATTGAGTTGGGTTAAACAATATAACGTGAACTATGTTATTCTGAATAATCAACCACTGAGGATATTTTACAGCAATAAAAATAATGACTATTTTACTTAAATAAAAATTAGAAATATTATTTTATTTTAAAAAAATAAAAAATCTGGTGTCGTCCACGCGTCATTAAAATTTTACTTACCACCCTCCTCTGAGTTTAAGTTAATTCTCGCACGTTTCAGAATAGAAATTTTTATATAATTCACAGTGGTAACACTTTCACGTATGAATTTTCCGAATGAGCCTTTCAGTTGATAGAATGACAAACTCCCATTTTAACAGCAATATATTTATATTATATATCAATATTTCTTGTTCCAAAATTTTACTATTTTTCTTATGTGAGAATATAACAGAAATATAAAATATAACAGTTGACTAAAATAACCATTTATTTAGTGTTGATTGTTACTCAATCAATATTGAAAATACTAAGATGATTTCATGAAAATAGTAACCAAGCCAATTCAAAAGGCTCAAATATAGGTTTAAGTGAAATTAAAAAAGTAATTATTTAATAGCTATGTTGCATGGCAAGTGTTAGACTGCGCATGTGTCTGGCCAGTCAAACTTGTGTCTGTACAGATCTTTTATTTACCCGGTTTTTGTCATTCCCCTCTACCTTCTTTAACTTTCAATGTTAAATATTATTTAAAAGTTATATCTTCTACTGAATCTTCATTCATAACATCTAATTAAAAAAGTTAAAGATTTTTTTTTTTTAAATCTTAGGCTTTCTTATGATATCTAATACGGCATGAAACCCTCCGTGGTAGCCTTACTTATCTGACTTCTTAAACAGATAATTATAGAGAATTGGTTAGTCGATGTACGACATGTCACAATCTCACAAGAGGAGATCATAACACAAAAAAAAAGGCTATCCTTCCCCGCTCCGCTAAGACTCCCAGGGAGTGACAGTCACTTATATCACAAATATATCACTTTTGAAATATTAGCTTAAAACGGGAAGAGGAGATTTTAAGATAGTTTAATTGAGCAATATTAAAAAAGCGCCTGAAATTGAAAAACGACGGTCTATATCACTAGTATTTTCTCAGGAAATGTGTGTTCAACCTGGAACAAACATTTTTCCTATTCTCTCCTCAAGTTCTTTCATAGTTTATATTTATTCATTTTTATTGATCAGTAAGAATGTGAGGTGGGTTATTTTTTTCAAATAAATAAAATTAAAGGTGTTTTAGAGGAAGATTATTTTAAAGATTCGCATTTAAGCCCTGTCAAACAATTTAAATGAAGAAAACACCTAGCTGATATTAAAGTTTAATTAATTGTACCCAGGCAAGCCAAGTTTCAACAAAATCATAAGAGCTCTTTTAGAGAAAATAGATTTCTGGTCAGTCGATTGTATCAAACAAGTTGCAGACACATTCCAGCCTTTTATAGGTGTAATTTAAAAAAAAAAAAAAAAAAGAGACCTAACTAATGAAGGATTAGGAGTGCAGTACTTTGTAGGAAGTACTATTACCAGACCGATTGTTGTGCAAGGAGGTGATTTGGTCAGAATCACTGTCAAGATTTTTACCCAATTAAGGGTGTCCACTTTATGAGGCTGGGTGGATAACTCCTGAACTCACAGGGCTGACTCATAGCTACAGTAAAACAGAAAATAATTGTCTGCCACAACAGACTAGGATTTGAACCTGGATCCTTGGAGTCAATATCACAGTGCCTTACCAATGAGATACCCGCTCCCATACTTTCCTTTACAAAATATTCCATATTGAGGTAAATGAAAATAAAATGTTAACTCCTTAAAACAAGATAGAATAATTTTTTTTTTTTTTAAAATAAGACTACCTCAGAGTTCTAATAAAATAATACTTTTTGTAAGATCTCAAATCTTACCGCAATTTGTTGTATCGAATTGGAACAGCTTGAGATTTTGGATTAAACCAGCAATGATAGGCGAGAATACCCGCACAGCCGGGTTCCAGGAACGTCAAGTGCGCCTCTTGAGGCCTGATCTGCTGGATGGTAGTTGGTTTCAGTACTTTTCTTCCTTCAATAAGGCATGGTACTAGCTCATCACCTCTACTGTCTTCTTCTACACAATAAAATGATTATTTAGAGGTTAATAACTTCATTTAACAATCTTTAATTTGGATTTGAAGTTATAAAGTATAGATTTACAAAAAATCTTAAGGTAATTCAGTTGGAACAGCACAACTGGTAAATATGGTAAAAAGTAGGTGTAAATGACAAACAGATAGGTAAAGTGAATGTGGCAAAATCACTCATGATTGTATTTACAGTTAAATTGTTTTATTTAGCCCTGATGAAGCTCTGTAAAATGGGGCGAAACATTAGTTAAAATTAAATAGTTTTTGTTTATTATTTTGTACTTTTATTGACCGCCACCTGGACTATCTTTCTACATTATGACTATTAGGATTAAACAATCGACCTTTATAAAATAAAATGAACAAATACAGTGTTTAAAAATAACACAAAATCAATAAAACTGAAATAATATTTATAATTTATCATTTTTAATTTGAAAAATGAAAAAACTCAACATATAATAGATAATATAATAGGTATTTGTTTAACTAATCGGGTTAATAAAATGTTATTTGTGGCTCGTAAGCATTGATCCATAATGGGTGGTGGTGACATGTCCCTCCTCAATGGTTGAAACTGTCCTATTTGTTACCTCCAATGGTTTGAGAGGTCCTATATAGGACCTATATAAATGAACAAGTCTTTTTTTTTTTTTTTTGTAAATTCTGTATCCCTTTCAACAGTTAAAAATTAATACATTACTGACAAGTTTCTTTTAAAGCTAAAAGGTAAGAAGTAGGTAGTTTCTGGTCCTATATATAGCCGATGTCAAGAAGTTGATCTAACAATTTATTTTTTGAGAAATTCTGATGCTCACCTCTCTTTTCTTTTTGAATAGCTTTTTATATTTTATAATTATTTTATCGGCTATTTTTATATTATAAGTAATATCAGCTATTAACCATACTTTATATTAACGAGAATTCATCAGCCTAATTAGATTCAGAAATTTACTTAAGACATGTGAGAAAATTGGACATAACATCGATTTTTGATTAAATATTCAACAGCTACCATCTTTTAAAATAGTTATTGTGATTATAGTATTGTAAATTGAAGAAGTAACCTGCCAAAAAATATTAAAATTATAGTACATTTGATCCAAATTAATTTTGTTATATCAATGAGATACCATTATACTGACCATCAGAAACCTGTATGAAGAGGAGGTGGGCATTGTCAAAGCCACGGGACATTAGGCCACTTCTTGTATGGCCAAGATTGAAAATATGACCCATCTCATGGGCTGCTGAGCCGAGGCTTGTTGCGAATGCTCCACAATATGTTCCTCTGTAACAGGAATTATCAATATTTTAATTGATCAATACACATACTAAATGAACTTGTGATAAGGAAAAAGTGTAGAAATACATAGTTTTTTAACAAATATCGTTTTATAACAGGTAAATATTAATTTCGAACTAGATAAATAATAAGATGAATATAAAAAATAAACCTGAAGCAACTGTTGTCAAGAAGATGAGGCTCCAGTTTCTTCTCATTAGTTAAAGAAGTCACAGTTTCAGCTAAAGAATTTGGCCAAGTGTGAAGGGAAGCAGATCCCAGAAGCGCAAGACCTCCGCCACCCAGAGCTGGATCAGCCAATACCTTATTTCCATTCCATAATGTGCAAGATATGAAACAAACAAATTTTCTTTTTTCACTTCCGAGATCGGACATCATCAGTTCACGTCCAACTTCTTCCCACAGTTCTTCGTCATTCATCTTCACCACTTCATCAACAGTCAGAGTGCTTTTAAACAGCCTACATTGTGGAACTTTTTCAAATAAATCTGTCTCTAACTGAAAAGATTTTCTGGGAAAATTTCTTTCTGCGAGTATTTCGGCAAACAAACTCTGAATCATTAACATACCAAACCCAATCCTAGCAATGGCGCTCTCTTCATCATTATCAACATCTTGGGCAGATTGAAAGCGGCCATCATGGTCTTTTGGAATGAAATACACTGGTACCACACATTGGTCTGTATCGTGAACCTCAAAATTGATAAAAAGTGACTTTAAAGCACTTTCATAAGTCAATTTAACCTCATTCAAGCCTGGAGTCAGTTGGGCTAAGCACTTAAATTGTCCATTATAAACAGGCCATGTAACTAAAGTCCCAAGGGAAGAGCATAAAACATTACCACTAATTTTGTTGCAATCACTATTATTCAAATGAACAATACCTTGCAGCAAAACAAGTCTGTAATTAACGCTATCATAATCATTGAAGTTTTTTATTTGAATTTCAAAACTATTAACAACCATTGTCGTTACTTGTTTGAATGATTAGAAAATACTTCGAATTACCTCATAAATTGTGCTTAACAATAAGCACCAGAGAGTTTTAAATTAATTCCTTCGAAAATATGACAAACATAAACAAATATAACAGACAAATTCGAAGCGCCAACAAATTAGTAACCACACCAGATGATAGGAACTTAGCTGCGACCGCTGTGCTATCTAGAGGCTTCTTATCCAACTTCAATTATCAAATGAAGCCGAGTCTGTAGATCGTCAATCTATTTCAACTTTATAAAACATGAAATTTGTTCTATTTTATTTCATATTACTATAATTAATGTACAAAAATTCACATCATCCAATGAAATGAAAATATGAACAATAAACTATAATAAAATCCACTGTTCCAATGAAAATTGCTTTTACAAAAAACTATAAATGTTAACACCATAACATACAAAAAATTTGCATTTAAAATAAAAATATTTTACTATCCCTCTTGTCTTATTTATTTTCTGCAAACCCATAACTTCACAGGAATCGATTTAAAAGATTCTAGGATGGTCAAATACCATCATCTGATACGAAATGAAGTTTACCTCTTAGGTGTTGTATTTTAATTTTTTTAAACTAAGCAGGTTAATAATAATTGAATGCTGCTTTTTCTATCGTTAAATATATCACTATGAAAGATTTTTGAACATAAATGCTGTTCATACCGTATTATTTTTCCTATTCTTGTCTTTAATTCTCTACTCTCAAAAAATATTTAGAATACTCTCCTTATATCCAGATAAGACAGAGCAGAGGTTCCCCAAAAAGTGATCACGCTATAAAACTTTTGGAGGGAAGACGTATTTTACGGGGTTATGATTTTCTGGAGGGAACCTTCTTTTGGGAGTTTAAATTTGGGTGGGATTTTAAACCAGTAAACAAGAAAAACACTGATTTACATATACTTAATATATAATTAGGAGTCCAAAATGCTGAAAAATAATTTTTTTTTTTCTTTTTAAGTTCCGAAAAGGAAAATTATTTTGTTGGTTTAAGCTCAATATTCATTTATACTAGCAATCATGGAGTAATGTTTGCTTATAATAATCTCTCTGTAATAATCCCAACCTAGTAATTTTGATGAGTAGCATGATCTTAAGTAAAAAAGTATGTACATCACGTTTCTTTGCGACGGCATGGCAACACTGGTGTAACACCGCGAAAATGGTGCTAGAACGAGGGAATTTCATTAGTAGTGTTGCTTTAGTTATCGAAAGTCACTGTGGGGCAAAAATTTGCTTTAGTTTAAACTAATAACTAAAATTGCCATGGATACGATATTTATTTATCAATGATTCATTCATGAATAAGGGCCGTATCCATGGTAACTTTAGCTATGAGTTTTAACTACAGCTAACTTTTGCCATCTCAGCCGAAAGTGAGTGATATACATTGTGTTTAAAATGGTTTTTATAGTTTCAAGTGCTAATTGTTATCTACAATTCTCACCTTATTTGATCCAGGTAAGATTAAGACACGCTTTAAATTGAATGAACAAAAAAAAAAAAAAAACTAGAATGGAAATTCATTATGCTAGACATTTTAAAGAAGCGTGCTCGCGTATGGATTTATTTATTAAATTATAATAGACCTTCATAGGTACCTTATAATCTAAGCTTCAATTGAATAAAAACTTCAACTCTGGGAATATGATTGTTTAATGTAGAAAACAAGAAATAGGGTAATAGATGGTTAGGGTAGAAAGCAATGAAGAGTGTAATTAATCAGATTGTAATGTTAACTATTAAAAGTTGATGGTGTGCTCATTTCACATCTTTCACTTACCAACATACGTCCCCAAGTTTTGTGTAGATTGGTAGGCTTGTTTTGAATCTATAGCAATTTTTGTGATTTTCGAAAAAAATATCTAATGGCTAAGGAAAGTGAAACTTAGGAACGAAAAAATGTTTATTGCAAGATCGATGATTGACCGTGTGTCAAAGGAAGATGGTCTGGATGCAGCCAAAGAAAAAATGACTATTTGAGTTTGTTTCTTTGATCGTAACCTTCATATTATTAAAAAAAATAATATTTTTAAATTTTTTTCTATAAAAAAAAATTAGTATTTCTCAAGGCGGGAATAACTAATATAAATTTATTCCCACCAAGAATGACATATTTTTCCTCTTTTTTTTTTTTTGTAGTATCGGCCACTAAGGTCAAGTATATCAATGGTTAGGCTTCTTTGGGAGTCTCAATTTTCTATCTTCCCATCGCAGTTTCATGATCTTCGACTGCCTTTCTTTTCTTTCTTCGGACAACTTCGTACCCATTTTTTTCCCTCTTCCAATATTGGTGAGGTTTTTCAATGTTTTCCTTTACGTATCTCTATCTGGACAGTCGGTATCTGAAATTTTATATATATAGTGTATATAGTAATATAGTGTAACTAACAATTTTTTTTAAGATCTTGTTATTCAATCTTTCCTCCTTCATCCTCTTCATGTGCCGATAGAACATCAGCCTTCTGGCTCTCATCTCGGTTTCCAAGTCTTAGATGTTTCTGTAGATCTCTTCGTTAGATCTTAGCCTGTAACCTTCTTGTGTTTTCCGGGCCCATAGATTTTTCTTAAGATCCTCCTTTCTACTTTAGCAGTTTTACCAAGAGGACTTTAGAGGAAGATTTTTTTAAATTTTTCATTTAAGTACTGTCAAAATATTACAATGAGGAGAAGACCTGATATTAAAGAGATGCCTAGTTTATTCAAAATGGTTAGAGCTCATCCCAGGAATAACCCGCCTTAAATGTATAGTTTTATTTAGTAATTATAAAAAAAAAAAAAAAAAATATACTTGGCTCTACCCTTTTTTTCTTCCCGTCTCTTGTACTATGGATACAAATAACCGAGTCTCACAAAATGGTTTATGTGTGTGTGCTTAGCTCAAAAACGAAAAGTCGTACGAAACTAAAATTAATATTTATAATGCAAATTATTGTTTGAGACAGATTTGTTTTAAAAAAACATCTATTTGGTCTCAACACTTCTTTATTGTCTTAGCACTCCGACGTTTCGGCCATTCCGGCCATTTTCAAGGAAATATCAATAAAATTTTTTTAAATACAATCTATTCACTATAAATTAATTTTAAAAACATCATGAAAAATTATATTTCCTACTTTATTACAATATCACGGCCAAAAAATTGGTTATCAACATAATTACAGTCCATTTTGTCTTTGTCAAATTATTTATCATTAGTCATTAACACATTATCTAGTTTACAGAATTTAGTATCACATTAATTTGTGTTAACATCATATTTTATAATTACTTATTATAAAAATAAGTAGATTATAGATTACCCATATAAATATATGTTTATATCCCAACCAGCAAGTTGTTTTGTTCTTTAAAAGTTTTCCAACAAAAAGTCATAGTCAATTTGAGGTGGCTTTAACAACTAGTTTACTTATGCTACTAAATACTGTAAAGTAGTTAATATATTAATGACTAATGATAAATAATTACTATCTGTCGGATTTTTTTTTATAACTGCTAAACAAATCTGCCTCAAACTAAAATTTACTCTGAGGAGAAGATGGTTGGGGGTGCGGTCAATGAAACACAAATAAG
>NW_027109101.1:679203-680260 GCF_000696795.3 Halyomorpha halys
ATCGGTTTTTTAAGTTGACGGAAGAAGGCTCTAATTGGATATAGAGACTTTCAGAGATGAGCCTTTTGTCATGGTTATGAACAGTAGCGAGTATAGATGTTTTATCGAAATCGAGAAGGAATGATTTAATAAAATAGAATGTTCCGAAAGTTTAGAGGCAGAATGATTATGAGAGGAAATGGAATATTTGTGTTGTTTGATACGGTCTTTTAGGAGATTTTTTTTTTTTTTAATTTACTTTATATATATGTAGTTTTAATTTCGTACGGCTTTTCGTTGTTGAGCTAGGCAGACACACATTAACTATTTTGCGAGACTTGGTTATTTCACTTCAATTTTTTATTACTTTAATGAAAACTATGTATAATTATTAGTCTAAATTGATAAGTTTGTCAAGTATTAAGGGGAATAAAGAATGGCAACTGTTTCAAAATGTTTAAAAAAATGAATTGTTCATTCGTAGCTCTATATCTTAAAAATTGCCAACAACACTAGAAAACCTAATATAACATTATTTAAAGTAGAGTAAATTTGCTAAAATATTAGCCCTAATAGAGCTTTTTAAGTCCAATAGTTCTCGAGAAATATCTTTTTTAAAAAGCAACTTTTCATAAAAATGTACTGAAAGCTTAGTAGGTAGTATATATACTTTGAAATATCTATATCTCAAAAACCATTTGACGTAAGAATGTCTATTGTCACTGAAATCAAAGCTAGTTTTATGTACTATTAAGTATACCTGACGTTTATCTTTGTAGGAGTTGTAGTTTTCATGATATTTGCTAAAATAAATTGATTTATAGTTGTTCGGACAATAAGTTTGATTTATGGAAAAATATATCTTGGGAACTATTCGACGTACAGATAGATGTATCCTATCACTTAAATTAAAGCTACTTAAATTTAATATAAAATAGTTTATTATGACGTTTTTCTTTGTAGGTGTATATTTGACAAAATTTTTTTTTTTTTTTTTTTTTGATTGATAGATTTATTTATTGATAGATATTACAATCTGCCACACAGTTGTGGGCAATAGGTAATATTGATAAATGAT
>NW_027109101.1:689230-694103 GCF_000696795.3 Halyomorpha halys
TATGGCTGCTGTTAGTATTAAGGAACGCATACACTGTTCACTACAAGTTTATAAATAAGCGACAACTCACCTATATTTTAGCTCTCATGTGAGCAGTATCACTTATTATTACACTGACACTGTTTTTTCACTACTGTTTTTTATTTTAGTTCACTGAAAAATAGTCTATTGTGGGACACGAAGTAGCATATGTTCATTTGCTAACTAGCGCATGCGCACAATCCATTTGACAAAATAAATTCACAAAATGTTAATTTCTAGTTGTTCAGATAAAATGTTTCATTTTTGAAAAAATATATCTCTCGTATCATAAGACGTGCATATGTCTGCCAGTACTCAAAATAAAGGTAATTTAACTTACAATAAATTAATTTTTGACACCTATCTTTGTAGTAGTTTCTATGATAATCACTAAATTTTTTACGTGAAAATTTGTCCGAACAACTATAAATCAATTTATAATGAGGTGTAGATAGTTGACCGTAGATTAATGATTGGAGAAGTTTGTTGGGGGGTGCGGTCAGCAAAGAACAACATAAATAAATTTTATAAATAATATGCTTTATAATCAAAACCATATTTATTTATTTTATGCCTGTCGGAGATTGCGGTCAGCAAAGAACAACATAAATAAACAAAATCATATTTATTTATTTTATGCCAACTTTATTTATGTTTATTATTTATGCCAATTTTATTTTATTTATCGGAAGATTATTGATTGACCGTGTGTAAAGATGAAAGGAATATGGTCCGGGTGCGGTGAAAAAAACTCAAATAGTAGAATTATACTATTATATACTATTATACTATAACAATAATAGGCGTAGAATTATACTATTATACTATAAAATAGTACAATTCTACTATTTGAGTTTTTTTGACCGCACCCGGACCATATTCCTTTCTTCTTATTTTATTTATGTTGTTCTTTGCTTACCGCACCCCCTGACAAACTTCTCCAATCATTAAATCAATTTATTTTAGCAAATATCAGGAAAACTACTACTTCTACGAAGATAAATGTCATAAACTACTTTATAGTAGATTAAACTAGCTATTATTTGAGTGCTAATAGACATCTGTATGTCGATTTCTCAAAATAAATTCACTTTTTGACATTTTTTTTTAATTTCAACTTGAAAACAATGCTTCTCTAGCATCGGCAGGGAGAAAGCAAAGATCTAGACTTATCAAGGGACACGATTTTTTTACTTATTTGTTAAAATTGCCAAAATAATCTTTAAATTTAATAGTTTTATTAATGCATTTCATTTAATCAAGATGGTTGAAAAATTATGAAAAAACTATATTTTTGTTTATGTATTCTAATTTTCTGGTCATATCTTACATTGCCTGTATCTTGTTTCCATTTAGCCCTGACGAAGCCCTACATAGTGGGGCGAAACGTTTTACAACATTTTACATTAAATTGTTTTGTTTATTTACTATTTTGTACCTTTATTGACCGCTTTATTTGACTATCTTCAAACAATCAAAATAATTATCGTATCTCGAATTTTTCTTTTGGTATATTAATTAAGGAATAAAATGAATTAAAATAATATACTTATATTGTTTATTTAGTTTCAAATAGTAATGTTGGAACTCTTGTTGAATGGTATATTATATAATTATGATAATGATGGTAGGTTGACATTATGGCTGACTGGTGGAGGTGGTTGTTGAGGATCAGTCAGTGCCTGGCCGGCTTGTGAGCACCATGGCGGCTGCAGCAGGTTGGTTTGGTTATTTATTGCATATTAATAATTAATTGAATATTAATTAAATAGTTATTATAAAATTATACAAAAAAATAATCAATCAATTATATATAGTAATTTATTATTGTTAAAGTATAAATTATGTCATAATTCTAAAATTGAATTTTAAATTTTAAATTATTACATATTTCATAATAAAAAAAAATAGAATAAATAAGTTTTCAACACTGCTGATCAACTTGTTTTTTTACCGATCACAAATGGCAATCCATTTCTTACAGTGAATTCTTGATTTAATCTTTGAATAGAGATTAAAAATTCAGTGCCTGCATGATCTGTTGTATACTTGAAAGCGTGCAAGTAAATTAAAAACATTCAATTTTTTTTTTTTTATTGATGTATGTTTTATTTTTATAATTGGTTATATTTCAGACAACTGTAATGAATCAAGGAAAAATGTAGTAAAATTCTCATGAAGGGTTAATTAATGATTTTATTGATAAACAAAAAAAATTCTAAAATAATGTCTTGTCGAATGAATGTGAAGAATAATTAATAGCTTAGAAATTAAGTGACCATGGGCAAGAAGAGACCGAAACGTCTGAAATGATTGTAAAATAAAATAAAGAAGCACTTAAGATTTACAATTGATTTATTTACTTGGAGTGTATATATAACGAATAAATTATTTTTCTAATTTAGTTGTCACCATTTTTAAGCAATAAAAGGCCATTATTAGCACATTTTTATTGTTAGTAGTGAGTTGATTATTTTAAATTCATTTGTGTCATTTAGTACTCTGTATCTCAAACATAAATTGATACTGTTTCCTTTAAATTTGATATTTTGGTTGCACGTAGCCTAAAATTCATCCTGAAAAGTTATATGTCATTACCAAATCTTATTACATGATTTAATTTTTAACACTGGTTTCCTTTAATGTCCATAAAATTCGATTAAGATTAATTTAATGTCATGATTGTTAGAGTTACAATATGTTATTTGTTTATTTAGCGTTACTTCGATTTAAATTTAATAATTTAATTTAAATTACTTCAAAACTTATTTGTTAAATAATGAATCGAATCTTTACTAAATCAATAACTCGATTGTTGGTAGCAAGAGATTATGACTTATTCACAGTGCTATTCCCAAATTAGCCAACTGATAACAGCTTATCAGTTAGAAATGTTCGTTATGTACTATTATGCAACAACATCTTGAGAGTTATTTCATCGACACATGACTTGAAATATTTATGTATCGTGTCAAAACATATGTGACATTGTAAGAGTAGTAAAATATGTTATGTTTTCCCTTTACATTTTATGATTATGATATAATATGTAGGCCTCGAATTGGATTATAGCCATACTGCAGGACCTGATGACTGTGGCGGCCTCTGGAAGGTTTTGCAACGGCCTATTGCATAAGTGTAAGGAGAGTGGTTCCGCAATGGGACCACCTTTCTTCTTATGGGCATTTTACAATCGATTAGTATTATCAACGATTACTTACATAGAGATGTGTTATTTTTAAGCTAAAGAACTGTAATTTTCAATCACATCTCTATCGATATTTTTATAAATTGTTTTATAGCACTTTATAAACTGGCTGTAATTTGAGTACTAATAGACATCTGCACGTCTAATGGTTTCTGAGATATAGATTTTGATAAATCAAACATTTATTCGGAACAACTAGAAATCAACATCTTGAGAATATGCTTGGCAAATATAATGGCAATATAGCCATTATACCAGTGCCAGTATAATGTTGAGCATTTTTGTTTATATCTAGAAACCAATTCACAATAAACATATTTCATTTTTTAATAAGTTTGTAATATCCATTAGTTTCTGTACGCTCACGTCAAAATAAGGTTTTTTTAGAGAAGTATACTTTTTCAACAGCTTTCGCGCATTTCCTATTCGCAAACTTTTACCTAGACTATATAGCAGGAATAGCGAACGTCCTTGAAAAGTAGTTAACAATTCTTCTTCTTTACAACACAGGAGGTTAATGGTATTCAAGACGAAAACTAAAATTTTCGCACGATATTGAGTCAGTGTTTAGTAGGTTAAAAAGAGTAAACATTTGATCTCTAATAAAACTGTTTACTTTCAATATTTTCCGAGAAACAATTTTCAAACACCAATATGTTTTTCCTAATAACGAAGAACAATTTGTGAATATATTTCGGTATACGAAGAAGAATGTCAAGCTCATTTATAATACGTTTAACTAGCTTTAATTTGAGTACTGACAGACATCTGTACATCTAATGGTTTCTGAGATGTGGTTTTTCATAAATCAACTTTTATTTCAGTACAACTAGATTATGGTTTTGCGAATTTATTTCGGCAAATATTATGAAAACTACTACTGCTAAAAAGATAAAAATCATGAACTACTTCATAGCCCATTAAGCTAATAGGCACCTGTACGACTAATGGTTTTTGAGATATAGATTTCTCAAAATAAATT
Organism: Halyomorpha halys; assembly: GCF_000696795.3. NCBI lineage: Eukaryota > Metazoa > Arthropoda > Insecta > Hemiptera > Pentatomidae > Halyomorpha > Halyomorpha halys. The sequence goes on from NW_027109101.1 coordinate 693,442, forward strand.
CACTAACTACTGATTTTTGAATGCATTTCTTATGAAACGTTGCTTTTTAAAAAGCTATATCTCCTGAAATACTCAAAGTTAACATTTCTAATAGGGCTATATTAGAAAATTTACTCTACTTTAAATTATGTTGTTTAGGTGTCATAGTGTCGTTGGAAGTTTTAAAGATATAGAGCTCCGAAAGAAATTTTTTTTTTGCAATGTTTTGAAACAGCCTCCATTGTTTATTCCTCCTAACTAAACTTGGCAGACTCGTCAATTTTGACTAGTAATTAAATTTAGTTTTTATTAAAGCAATAAAAAATTGGAGTGAAATAACTGACTTTTTTCCACTGGGCAAATATAATACAAGATATTATGTACCTGAAAGAGTAGCTTGTCTCAAAGTCGATAAAATATTCTTCGATATAAAAATAAAAGCAAAATGAACTTTACAACTATCTTCACCTCATTAAAATGAACTTTGTACGAATATTAATGTTTAAGATACAGCTCAACAGGGTTTTCTGCTTTTATTAATCTTTCAGCAATGGCGTAGGCAAGATTCCGCCAGGGGGGAAGCAGCCCTCAGCCCATACACGCATGCATACGTATATACGTATATGTATATGTATATATTCCATTAATATATATGTATATGTATATATTCCATTAATATATAT
>NW_027109101.1:694363-701086 GCF_000696795.3 Halyomorpha halys
TGTCAAAAAAGAGAAGAAGGAATAAGATGTAACACGTTTGAACTGCTGTAACATACTTGCTTTATTGGGTTCAGCACATCTTTATATATACACATGATCAGCCGATCTCCTCAGTCAGCTGACATCGAAGTACCAGCTGACTGTAACTTATATATATATAAATAGTTGACCGTATAATTTAAAATATGTAGAAGATGGTCAGGGTTCAAAAAAGAACAAAGTTTTCAACTATTTATTTTCCGACGTTTTGTCCCACTTTGTAGGACGATATCCCTCCATCAGGGCTGTTCAAGACGATAGGCTAAACAAACATGAATGTCTGTTTTGCCTATCGTCTTGAACAGCTCTGATGAAGCCCTACAAAGTGGGACAAAACGTCGGACAATAAATAGTTGAAACCTATTTTGTTCTTTTTTGACTGCAAACCTGAGCATTTAAAATATAAGGTACTTTCTCTGCACCTATCTCTGATGATTCCTTGGACGCCACCATGTTTCCGTCATTACCTTCCTAATTATAACATGTTTCCAGAATAGAGGGGTCTCTGAAGGAAGGATTTGAGCGAGGTTGACTTAGCTTTGACTGCAGAAAAGACGATCATATTGTAGATATTGATAACAAGATTTCCGTTTGAATTTGACGCTCGTACAGAACCACAAGAACATGATACCTGGTGATGTAACATCTTAAGTAGACTCTGGCCGCAGGAAAATTTCAGCTATATTAAAAATATTTACTCAGCACATGTGGTTTCGCCGTGGTTAAAGAGTCCCGAGTTGGAGTGCACCGAATGCAACTCAATTATATTACAACTTGAATAATATTTTTTTTAGTATTTCCCTCAGAATATATTTTCTAATGTTTTGATTATCTTTAATTTTCAAGATAAGCTTTAAGTCCGAAATCCTGAAAGCTTGTTGAAAGCAGAAAACCTTGATAAGCTGTGTTTAAAATACACCTCATCAAGGTCTTCTGGTCATACACAGCTCGTATTACATTCATATCGCAGAACATCGACTTTAAGGCAAGCTATTCTGTCACGTACATAAGTGAAAGAGTCCAATGGGAAACAAGTCATTTATTTCACCACAATTTTAGATTACATTAATGCAAACTATAGGGGTATTCATGATCTTTTGTTTAACATATTAAAGCATGTTAATTGAAAAAACTTAAGTTAAATGGAGGAATATTTACCATCTTTTACCATGTTAAAAAGATATAACATATGACATGGTTGACAGTCTGTTACTAGGTCTGTTAAACGGACAATGACGTCACGCAACAACACAGCTGAGCTCGTCACAATTTTGTTTGTTGTGTTAGGTTACTTGCTCGTTGTTTGTATTAGTATTGTTTGGGATGTTTTAAAACTAATTAAGCAATGGATGATAATAATGATAGTTGTCAATTAACACATCTTGATTCTTTTCCTCACAAGTTAGATCAACCAGACACCCAGTAGCCAAACTTTCACACAACTTCCATTTTAGGCATGTAGTAATAAATTACTTTAATCTAAACTTAGGAGTAAACAATAAGATAAAGTTTTGGAAGGAAAGGTTATAAAACAAGTTGCTCAGAAAATCCGCTAGGAGCTCTTATGTATTTAATATTAAACATGACTTTAAATAGGACTGCTCACAATCCTATACTTATAGGATAAAAATAGTTTCGAAGTGATAAAATTTTTTTTTTTTCATTCGGAGCTCTATATCTTAAAAAGTAGGAACAACACAAGAAAACCAAAGAGAACGTCGTTTGAAGAAGAGTAAAATTTCTAAAATAAGAGCCCTAATAGAGCTATTTATGTTCAATTGTGCTATTTAAAAAGCAACATTTCATAAAAATGTTGTACGGAATGTACTGAAAGATCAATAGTTTGCGAATTTATTTTGAGAAATCAATAGCTCAAAAACCATTCGACTTACAGATATCTATTAGCACTCAAATTAAATTATAGTAAGTTAAATTTCCTTTATCTTGAGTGGTGGCAGACATATGTATAGTACAAGAGCCGAGAAGAGAATAAAGGCAGTTATCTCACCCCAATTTTTAATTGCTTTAATGAAAACTATGTATAAGAACTAGTCAAAATTGATGAGTCTGCCAAGTATAGGTATGGGCAATAAAAAATGGCGGCTATTTCAAAACCTTAAAAAAACATTAATTTTTCATTCGGAGATCTATATCTTAAAAACTACCAACAACTCTAGAAAATCCAAGAGAACAATATTTAAAGAAGAGTAAATTTGCTGAAATATTAGCCATAAGAGAGCTATTTATGTCCAATAGTTCTCGAGATATAGCTTTTTAAAAAGCAACTTTTCATAAAAATACACTGAAAGATTAGTAGGTAGTATATGTATTTTGAAATATCTATGTCTCAGGGACCATGTGACGTACAGATGTCTATTAGCACTAAAATTAAAGCTAGTTTAATGAACTATAAAGATGTTTATGACCTTTACCTTCGTAGGTATAGTAGTTTTCATGATATTTGCTTCGGACAATAAATTTGATTTATGAAAAATTTCATTTCAGAAACCATTGGACGTACAGATGTCTGCCAGCGCTCAAATTAAAGCTAGTTAAATTTACTACAAAATGGTTATTATGTTTATCTTTGTAGGACTAGTTATCATATTTGACAAAATAAACTCACAAAATGTTAATTTCTAGTTGTTCGTATAAATTGTTGGATTTTTGAAAAAATATTTCTCTAGATCCACTCTAGATCAAGGTCTAGAAGATACACATATGTCTGCCAACACTCAAGATAAAGGAAATTTAACTTACTATAAAGTAGTTTATGACACATATCTTCGTAGAGGTAGTTGTTTTTATGATATTCACGTATAAATATAAATTTGGCACATGAAAATTTATCCGAACAACTATAAATCAATTTATTTTAGCAAATATCAGGAAAACTACTACTCCTACGAAGATAAAAATCATAAACCACTTTATAGTCCATTAAACTAGCTTTAATTTGAGTGCTAATATACATCTGTACGTTAGTGCTTTCAGTTCGTCCCATACAACATTTTTATGAAAAGTTGCTTTTTAAAAAGCTATATCTCGAAAACTATTTAACGTAAATTACTCTATTAGGGCTCATATTTTAGAAAATTTACTCTTCTTTAAATGACGTTCTCTTAGGGTTTCTTGTGTTATTCCTACTTTTTAAGATATAGAGCTCCGAATGAAAAATTTTTTTTTTATCTCTTCGAAATAGCTGCCATTTTTTATTCCCCCTACCTATACTTGGGAGACTCATCAATTTTGACTAATAGTTATACATAGTTTTCATTAAAGTAATAAAAAATTGGGGTGAGATAACTGCCTCTAGGGCTCTTGTACTAGTATGTCTTATTGTACTAGAGATATATTTTTTAAAAATCAATGATTTGTAAATAAATAATTAACTAGAAATTAACATTTTATGAATTCATTTTGACAAATATCGTAAAAACTACTACTGCAACAAAGATAAAAGTTATAAACTATTTTACAGTAAATTTAACTAGCTTTAATGTGAGTGCTGTCAGGCAACTATACGTCTTATGGTTTCTGAAATAAGGTTTTTCGTAAATCAAACTTATTTCCCGAACAACTATAAATCAATTTATTTTAGCAAATATCATGAAAAATATTACTCCTACGAAGATAAACATCATGAACTACTTTATAGTTCATTAAACTAGCTTTAATTTGAGTGCTAATAGGCTCCTGTACGACTAATGGTTTTTGAGATATAGATTTCTCAAAATAAATTCACTAACTACTGATTTTTCAATGCATTTCTTATGAAACGTTGCTTTTTAAAAAGCTATATCTCCTGAAATACTCAAAGTTAACATTTCTAATAGGGCTATAATAGAAAATTTACTCTACTTTAAATTATGTTGTTTAGGTTTTATGGCGTCGTTGGAAGTTTTAAAGATATAGAGCTCCGAATAAAAAATTAATTAATTTTAACATTTTAAAACAGCCGCCATTGTTTATTCCTCCTAACTAAACTTGGCAGACTCGTCAATTTTGACTAGTAATTAAATGTAGTTTTTATCAAAGCAATAAAAAATTGGAGTGAAATAACTGACTTTTTTCCACTGGGCAAATATAATACAAGATATTATGTACCTGAAAGAGTAGCTTGTCTCAAAGTCGATAAAATATTCTTCGATATAAAAATAAAAGCAAAATGAACTTTACAACTATCTTCACCTCATTAAAATGAACTTTGTACTAATATTAATGTTTAAGATACAGCTCAACAGGGTTTTCTGCTTTTATTAATCTTTCAGCAAGGGCGTAGGGAGGATTCCGCCAGGAGGAAGCAGCCCTCTGTCCATACACGCATACATACGTATATACGTATATGTATATATTCCAGTAATATATATATATATTCCATTTTGAAACTATAGGTCACATAGTTCTTGAGATTTCCTACATCGCCTCCGTGGCCGATCCGGTCTGATGAAGAGTTCTTTGATAATGCCTTCAGTATGTTTCCTAATTGGCATATTTGTGTGCGAGAGTTGGTTCTAATCTGTTCTGGTTGAGGCCAGCGGTCGCCAAACTCTAAAAGCTGATGAGGCAGATTTACCAAAACGTTTTAATAGCTATAATTACATGTTTATTAAATAATTGCTATGATATAATTAATTCATTAACCAATACATCATTATATACTTCTCATACCTTATTTAGTTACTCAATTAAGTTATAATGAATGAAACACTACTCAAAAGCATTGCCGCCTAACCGCATTGGAATGCAACATACACACATCATACGTAGACTAGTAAATATAGTACTATTTTAGTTGTACTATTATGATTTTTTTTATTGCTAGATTTTATTTTTATTTTAGTTCTTTAATCTTTTTATTTTTTTATATTTTCATCTTTTTTTTTTTTCATTATTTATTTGTTATTATCTACCTATATATTTACATATAATTCTTTTTCAGTATAATTGATAGTAAATATTCTAAATAAAGAAAATACATATGTACACAAAAATATCGTCATACACAATTATATTTGATTAGAATCTAGGAAAATTCTCAACAGACATGCATAAAAAAATAAATAAAAGTAAAAATTATAAAAAGATATAAATATTTAAAAAATATAAAATTGTAAAAACTAATATAAATAAAAACATAAATTTACTTTGTATATTTTTAACCACACCGTAGTATATTTTTATGTTATCTTATTATCTTACTATGTTACTTAATTTTAGTTGTTTATAACTTTTTTAGCCCTGATGAATCCCTGTTTGGAGGGACGAAACGTTGGCTCACAATAAATAGATTGTTTTCTATTTGAGTTATTTTTTACATTATCTTGACTATCTTTCTTTTATTAATTACACATGGTTAATAAATGATCTTCCAATTAATTTTAAATAATGTTCATTTTGAGCGTGGAAAATGTTTGTTCACCCATATATAGTCATATTATACATGAAACTATGGGCCTTAATGGGCTATAGTTTGTCTTTAATTTAATATAATTTGATGTGATTAAGACCGAAATATGCTTCACAATTTACTGCTATAAAACATACTGTTAATCGAATATGAAATGTAGAAAACAACACTTCTGTTCTCAAATGTTTAACTCATCTTATGTACCCAACAGCGTGTTCTTTAAGTGTGATGTTTAAAATTATTATTTGACCACTTCCTCCTAAGGTCGTGGAATTGAATTTATATTTATTATTAAAAATGATGAAGACGATGATCGGAGGTGTGGTAAAAAGAAACCTAAAAATAGTTACACTATTTATTTGCTGACGTTTTGCCCCATTTTGAAACCCCAAGTTTCATCAGGGATATTCCAGTTGAGAGATAAAAACATTCATTGTTATGTTTATTATATTTTGATTTTATAGATATGAATGAAGGGGTGACGGTAGTAGCGTGGTAACGCGCCTGTCTGCCAACCCATAGATTGCGAGTTCGAGCCCGGGCCTACCCGGATTTTTTTAAGCATAAAATTATGCAATACTCACTTACAATCTCCCCCTGGGCATTTGTGAGGCCCATCAGCCTGCCGCAAACCACGTCAGGAAACGCGCGATGTATTTCTTAATTACAGGCGCGAGACCTTGGATGTCCATGGTCTGTCGCGCCTATGAAAACAAAAAAAAGATATGAAACTAAAACATTTGAATTAAATGTCTGTTAATGAAAAACGAACTAAAACATGCCGTTGGAATTTCCCCATGACACCTTACTCTCACTTACCTTGACAGGGGTTTGCACTTGTTACTTATAAAGCTTTCATATTTTTATTCCCTGGCTTAAACAGATAAGACGACCATTTATCACCATATCATATACGTATGTCACCATAATAAGGTCGCACAGTGGCAGAATTTATGAATATATGGCCAAAAGTTTAAAAACGTGTTTTATATTTACAAAACCTCATTCTACATAGAATATGCTTGGATAAATAAACATTAATAAATAGAACGAGGAGAAGATGGTTGGGGGTGCGGTCAATGATAAACACAAATAAGTTGGATTAACCTATTTTTAATGTGCCAACGTTTCGGCTAGAGTTTTTAGCCTTCTTCAGGGCTAAAAACAGCACAAGATAACAACCGCAGTAAGTATAGAAAAATAAAAAAGAAAGTATAAACAGAATAATTTTACACATAAAATGAATAATTTTACAAAATAGAATTAATAAAATG
>NW_027109102.1:0-363 GCF_000696795.3 Halyomorpha halys
TATAATTTTTACTTGATACAATTTCACTGACTTGTAAAATTGTTTGATATTTTAATTGTGTTCTATGTTTGTTAAAGAAGGGAAAAAAGAAAGGAGGAAGTACTGTTTCTTTAACAACGGTTAAACAAGGAGATGGTTTGTTCACAATCACGCTTAATCGCAAGATTTTCCCTAAATTAAAATTACATACTTTATGGACCAAGAGGGTTCCTGAACTCACAGGGTTAACTCACGGTTGACAAAATAAATAATTATCTGCCACAGCCGGATCCAAATCCGGTCCCCTGAAGTTAGTAGAACAGCAACTTACTCACTGAGTTACCCCGACTAAGGTTTATAAAAACCATAAATATTCATAGGACA
>NW_027109102.1:6673-7361 GCF_000696795.3 Halyomorpha halys
TATAAACATTATAGGTGGTACTATCTTTATTCCTGGAGAATTATATGTGAATTTACTATCTCGTTTTTCCAAAAATCATTTCACCACGAACCTTCCCTTGCACAAGTACATTCCATATTGATATTACTGATTGCATTTATTTAAATTAACAATAACACATGAATAAATAAGTATTTACATGAATGGTAGAGAATTCGGTGGCACTACTGGCTTAAATCAAAACAACCCGGTTTTGTTTCCTTCGAATAGAACAACTGACTGAATAGTACAGCTCATTTGCTAGTTGTAAACTAGATTTACAGGTCCAAATAAAAAAAATTGAAAGATAAAAAAAAAAAATTATTGGAAACATTTTTAAGAATTAAATTAACTTCCTCATATATTTGCATTTTAGTTAAATGAAATTTAGTATATTAAATATAAAAGAGTATAAAAACGTTTCATTCCTAAAAACGACGAAATGAATGGTGACTCATTTCACGGTTTCAAGTGAGACAGAATAATATGTATTTTTCCGTTGTCGAAATGATTAAAAATACAAAGGATTAAATAAGTTAAATTATTATTATCGTTTTTTATACTTTAATATTCCAGCTTCAAAGCTGATATCTGGAAAATATAAAATTTTAATTAAAAGAGAGAGTGGGGGTAGTGTAGTGTGTAGGAGGCGGGATTTCATTTTAATTTT
>NW_027109103.1:0-351 GCF_000696795.3 Halyomorpha halys
GAATTAATAATTCATATGTAGGATTTAAATATTTATAATTTTTAAATATATTACCTTGATAATCATCCTAACCCTTTGGTTCAATCCTTATCTAGCTCCACTCTTCCTTACAATCCAATTCAAAGGTTGAAACGGCAGTGACCAAGAGACCTTTTGTGAAATAAAATCGAAAATTGGAGTTCTGGCAATAGCCAGATGCTCCGCTCATTAGAGGGATTACGCCTTTACTGCACTTACTCAGCCTCCACTGGCGCATTACAAGTGACGCGGTGAGAGGGCTGCACTAGGGTCTCGAAGGATCCTTAGGTCGAGATTGTAAATACTTTAAATAATATATTTTACTTAGTTTGA
>NW_027109103.1:8287-9147 GCF_000696795.3 Halyomorpha halys
ATAAAGTATTTATATTTCCATTTAAAACCGAAATTCATCAATCATAAAGCTGATAAAAATGTATCTCTCAGACCTAGTGAAATTTTCTTAGTGATTTGTTCTCGAAATTAATTAAATAACTCTATTAATTGTATCCCTAACTCTTCAATCCCATATCACAGCCCTCGAAGAATGGTGTCGTAATTGGAGGATTAAGATACATTCCAACAAATCCCATCAAATCACCTTTACACTTCGTCATAAACTGACTGCCCTATAGTTCCATTTAATGATGTCACTCTTACCCCTTTCGAACAGATCCGCTACCTTGGACTACATTTGGACAAACGATTAACCTGGAATCCTAACACAGAGAAAAAACGCTGGCTCAGATGAAGATGGTTGCCATGGACCGAGATGTGTGGACCAAATGGTTAGAGGCTCCTCCACGCTGAAAGGCACTTCAGGAGGATGAGAAAAAAGAAAAAATATATTTCGAGAACCACTGAACGTAGATAGCTCTATGAGGGATACTATTTCAGCAAATTTACTCTACTTAAAATAATATTCTCTTAGTTATGAGAGATAGTTGACTTGTACGAGGAGAAGATGGTTCGGGGTGCGGTCAAAATGAAACACAAATAAGTTGATGTTACTTATTTAATTGTGCCAACGTTTCGGCTAGAGTTTCTAGCCTTCATCAGGGCTTAGAACAGAACAAGATAACCACCAATGAGTATAGAAAATAAAAAATAAAATATAAACAGAATGACATAAATAATAAATAATAATTTTACAGAATGGAATGAATAAAATGAAGTGATGAGAGAAGTGGAAAATAAAATGTATACATAGGTAATTGAATAAGTAGGTAAAATAAC
>NW_027109103.1:12810-13309 GCF_000696795.3 Halyomorpha halys
GAGAATCTTTGACGACAGAGGCATATTCCAATTATAATATTTCAAGCATAATATGTAATTTTTTGAGTATTACTTCACTACTTTCCTCCTCTTGAAGAAACTTGTACTGAAGTTGTTCCGCCAAAACCGCAAATTCCTTGAGCATGTTTAGAGATGTTATATACCAGACGTAGGAACTCCGAAGAGGAGAACATGGCGAAGAATCTTTTAACAAATTAGCAATTTCAACCACAACCTGAAATTGGGCGTGGTTGGAATGTTTTCAAGTTTCTAGGATTACAATCTAACTTTTAATAACTTAATCAGAGTGTGGAGGAATTCGAATTAGGAATGCCTATCAAGTCTTAATAAGTTATTGTTCATAATTTCTATGGGAATAATACATCCAAGTTTTTCCAGCAAGACAAATGATAAAGTAACTTCATAAATTTAGTATTATTTATTTATGAAATAATCCTGGTGGACCTTACATGGTTAATGTAAGAGGTACATTTTTTTT
>NW_027109103.1:17214-18028 GCF_000696795.3 Halyomorpha halys
AAAATAATAATTCTTAATAAAAGAGAAAACTAAAGTTACTAACGACATTGGTAGATCTAACAAAACAAACAATTGCCCTTTAATAGGAAAAAGAAACAAATCAATATGAAAGAGACAAAAAGAAACTTAATGTCAATGATAGCATTGATAAATATAGACTTTATAACAGGAGGTCCTGCAGCCTGGGCTTCAGTCTTCGGGTTGAGGTTAGGTTTCCCAAGTTATAGGTCACTGCTTCTTTCACTATAGGTAACTGGGAATAACTTCATGAACCTTTTTTGATGTAATCCTCTATTGTCCCTATTTGTAATTCCCGATGCAATTGGCTGTTCCTTACAAACCAAGGAGCATCCACTACAATTCTTACTTTATTTTGAAAATATTTTATTTTTTTCCTTTTCGTAAAGGATGCCGCTCCCCAAACTTCACAGCTAAACATCAGCAGTAGCCTAAAAATTATTTTAAAAATAAGAATAGCTGTTCCTGGATATAATTTGGATTGTTTATTTAGGATAGGATATAGCATTGCTAACCTTGCGCAGGTTTGAGTTAGTTTGATGTTGATATGGCGATTCCTGGTAAGGCGACGATCAAGGTAAATTCGCAGGTATTTTACTGTTTCACTGGCAGGATCCCATTTCACATTTTTACATTTAAGGATCAATTTAGGGTGGATCCTTTATAATATTTTCTGTTTCTGCTTAACACATGGTCAACCATGGAGAACCTTCAAAGGTTCCTCAGTTCGAGTAAACATCCTACTGAAATATTAAAATGTCAACAGCAAAAGATAAAATCCTTTAGAAAATGTTAG
>NW_027109103.1:24230-24531 GCF_000696795.3 Halyomorpha halys
TGTTACAAATGAATATATAATATAAGCTGTTAAATATTTAGATGTCCTTGAGGATGGCTGAAATGGCCGAAACGTTGGACTGGTGAAATAAAAAGTGTTGAGACTAAAAAGGATACAATTTTGATTTATTTAAAAAATAATTACCTGTCTCAAGAAATTGAAATAATATAATTACAGTTGAATATTTAATTTTAAAAAACTTTAATTTAATTAATATTCTAAATAGTTATAAATAGATAGTAAATAGTAAATAACTATTAAGCTCTCAATTGTAAACCCAAAGCTATCGGTTACATCAATA
>NW_027109103.1:30596-30939 GCF_000696795.3 Halyomorpha halys
GAGTCTGGCACCCAGGACTGCTATACAAGATCCGTAAATTCCTATCCCCTACATACTTCCTTATTATCCGTTCTTATCTCTCCGACAGATTATTTAAACTAAATCACAACAGCGCTTATTCATCCCTATTCCGTCAGTCTACTGGTGTGCCTCAGGGTAGTATCCTTACTTTATACAGTTTTCACAGCTGACATACCAATCCATCCTAACTCTATCCTCACTATGTATGCCTATGGCACATGTCTATCGTCAGTGAACAATGATCCTAACATTGTATCCCAAACCCTTCAATCCCACATCACCATCCTTGAAGAATTGTGCCAAAAATGGAGGATTAAAATTA
>NW_027109104.1:0-5667 GCF_000696795.3 Halyomorpha halys
TTTTTTTTTTTTTTTTTTTTTTTTTTTAACAACTCTCGTTTTAATAACTCACTCCAAAACCGCGGTGTCACCATAACCTTGTTGCAGCTTTACGGCATCATAACTTCTTCGGTAGTTATCCTGCGAGATTGAACGGAAATAATCTAACACAGGATAATCAAATATTACAGTATTCTATGGTGCAGTATTGTATCTGTAGAGAATTTAAATACTGATAGATAAATTAAAAAAATATAATCTTTTAAAAGAATAATTGGACGATCCCTATAAATTTTACAGTGGACACATTTTGTACGTTTCGTCAAGCGTGAATTGTAAAAGTATGTTTTCCACTCTGTACTATGTTTCTCAAGTAATTTTAATGTACAAGCCGTTTGAAGATTCATTGAATTAGAATAATACAAGCTTGTACAAGCTGCGTTTTATCTCCTGGAAAGGACCGTGTGTTCACGAACGATCAAACATCAGTCGTCCAAGCTTGATTCTTGAACTGCGTACTCCGAACTTGTAGTTCGTTCGTTTTTTTGTTAATGGCGTAAAACTTTGTTGGTCATCAGCGGTATTTATATCTTATTTATTAATGCTTGTTTATATTTTGTTTATTCCATGTTATATCTATGTCAGTGAATGTCGTGAATTTAAAAACTGAAATACTAATTATATTGTTTTATTACCGTCCCTAAGGGTTGTTGATACATTTGCGTTTAAATGAGCCTGTGGTGCAACTATGCTTGCCAATTTGAGGTCTTAATAACTCCTTTCGTTCGTGAAAAATCGTTGAAATGTTCCTATAAATCTTTTGTAGAGACTATAGCTCCTCTAATGAACATGAAGTACTGCTAGACCAACAGTTGTGCAAGGAAGTGATTTGGTCTGTCGTCAAATTTTTCCCCAAATTAAGATTACCCAGTTTATGAGGCTGAGTTTGCCCCGCAGGGCTCCCGAACCCACAGGGTTGACACACGGCTACAGTGGCGGAATAAATAATCTGACCCAGTCGCATTCGAACCCAGTTACTTGGAGTTAGGAGCAAAGTGCCTTATCACTGAGCTATCCCGCTCCATCTAATATTATTATACTAAAAAATTATTAATCATGCAAGTTAAAAATAATTAATTCTTACTTTCTAATTGACGTTGGACTAACTCACTCATTCAATCCAGCCGATTTCTCTTTTGGTGGCAACTTCGGAAAATCCTTATCCCTACCTTTGCAAATAATAGCATTTTGAGAACTACAAGGAAGAGGAATGAAAACATTAGGCAAAATATATTGAACAAACTAAGCGTGTAATAGTTAGCATTACATCTTTAAGGCTATGAAAGTGAATGAATACTCATATTAAGTGCCGGAACAAATAGTTAATATTTTTAAAACTTTTGAATATTTTTATGTTTAGTTCAGATAATGAAGGAGCGCCAATAAAATAAATAATTTTAACCTTAAGCAATGAAATGTAAATAGAATCAGATGAATCCGGAATCCAAAATAGCAGAAACGTCTCAAAATCTGCAGGCAAAGGTTGTGAATAAAGTTGTATGAAATAATACTAAAAAATAAATATTAGTAGGTAAAACTAAAGCTGCATTTCAGCGAAATCGAAACTAATTTTATATTTCGCGCGTAATTGGCTGCATAATGTGGTAAATGGATATTTATTTATTTTATGAATTGTTTCCACTAACGTATGTTGTAAATGGATATAAAATGTAAAAAAAAATAATGTCACGGTCGACTATGATACGATTTGACACATTTATCTACACTGAAATTGATATTTTTTTTTTAGTTTCTCCTGTAACTCGTAAAACACTTAATTTAAAATCCTCAATTTTCTGGAAAAAAAAAAAATTACTAGTCGTTGAAATATTTTTTGGTTAATTATTATAAACTATTCGAGAATTTAACTTGAAAGATAAGCATCCAAGTACACAATATATTTTTTCTAGCTTTATTCAATTATAATTATTGATTTAATTTTCTCTGCAAAAACTTTATACCTTGGTGAAGTTCATATCAATACGATATGAACCCGTCGGACCGCTTGACAAAACTTTTGAAAGGATTCAGTATCCCCGTAGTTGATCCCAAAAAATAGGACGTTCTCCACAAATCTTGATCTGCCGAGTAACAAATTCAAAATTGATAATCTAAAATCTATAAATCGCATACATATTTCATAAGAGCTGAATTTAAGCAACGCAAGTAAAATAAAATCCTACTTCCCTTTCGCAATTGAGATTTTATCAATATTCTTCTTTTAATGTCCTTCGTAAAATTGCACTTCCTCATCATTTATTGGATTTGAATAAAGATTTATAGATAAAAAAAATAAATAAATCCAGGTAACGTCTTGAACATATGAAAAATATATTACCTCAAAATGGCCGTAGGAGCCTTTTGTATAAAAAAAATCACAAAATATATATATGAATACCCCAAAAGGCAAAATCATGGAAATAAAACATTGTCATATTTTTATTTATATTAAAGGCCTGGGATACATTGATAGCTACCAGGTCATTCTTAAGACGGTCGGATCTCACGTTATGTCTCAGGTACGTGGTTCATTGTTGCTATGGTGATTCCAACTGTTTATGTCTTCCCCCTTATCATAAATATTTATTTTATCCTTTCGCTAGAGAAACATAAATTTTACCTCTTCTTCCATCCAAGTTCTTTCATATATGTTTTCAAGGTACAAATTTAAAGCAAAATAAAATATTAAAAGATGTTTAGATATTTATTATTATATATTATAATTTTATCATAATTTAATGGTTAAAATTAATGAATGCAATATATACTAAAAGGATATTTTATTTCGTTAATAAAAACTATTATAGTCTAAAATACACTTTGTTAAAAATTCCAAACACTTGAATATATATATAAAATTAAAAATGAATCAAGTAATTAAAGAAAGAGAATTTTTTTTTCCTTAACTAACCCTTTCTCCCTCTAATTAAAAACTAATAAAATAAAACAATTTCAACATCTCCACAAATTTGTATAAAATATATTTACGGACATTTAATAAGTAATATTCAATGATTAATAGATGATACTACGTGAATACATAAACATTTTATATTCATAAAAAACATGTTATTATCATTTATTTTGAAAAGATAATCTCATCTTTGAACCGATGGAATATCTCAAAACATTTTTCTTTTTTTTTTTTAATTATAATTCAAATTCTATTTTCTCTACAACTTTCGTTCCCAGCTCAGTATGTACAGAAAGTTGCTGAGAAAGCATAGGACTAACTGTGTATCATTCTCCTCCCCCAATCTATTATAAAATATACGGATAAATACATACAGTGAGGAAAAGTGGAATACGTAGAATAGATAAGACTCACCGAGAAGAGGATCCGACGGGGAGTGGGGAGGCGGGCAGTCGTCACCCATCCCTGAGGGGATCTGGCCCTCCTTGGAGCGGGCATGCGCACTAACCCCTTCTCCTTACCCCCCTTTATCCCCCCTTTTCCCCCCGTCTTAAACAGAAATTATCAAATACTGCAAGTACCGGGGTATAGGCCTCACTATACCCACTACTCACTTTAATTTTATTGGTTAAAATCGGATGATTGAAGATGATAACACAACCCAACGTATCTAAAGTAATAAAAAAAAATGTGGATTTTTCCATTACAAAGTTTTATGATCGGTCACAGACTTTTTTTATTTTTATAAATAATTCAGGTTATATTTTTTACTTTCACTTACATATAAACATAATCGTGCGAAATTTCGATTCTTAGTTTCCAACGAAAGCTCAGATTTTGGGGTGCTTGGAGTTAAAATAAAAAAGTTTCGCAAAATGGTCGGTGTTTATGTATTTGAAAGCCTAGCTCAAAAAAAATGAAAGAGGTGCGAAACACAAATAGCGTATTGAAAGATAGTATGCAGCTGGGAGGTAACATTAACTTTTCCACTAAAATCGATCTGCCAAAAGTGTCACTTTATGTAATCAATTTTAAACTTTTTTAGAATATTTTCAGAAATGAATTAAACGATTTTAATTGAAGTTGTCATATCAATGTACAATCAAGTGGTCTTTCATATCAGCTAGATCTTAGCGTCATTGAAATAATTTGACTAAGCTTAACTGCCACATTTAAAAAAAAAAAGTTTTCTGTAAAGTATCATAAATTTTGTTCATTTGAAATAATTGATCATCTTTCATAGTTAGCAGTAAAAATCTATAGATAAATGCAAAATATAAAATAATTTGAAAATGTTTACGTGTTTTCATGGTTGTTATTACAGCAGTCAGATTTTACATTCACTTATCTATGCATGAAAAATTTAGTAAGGAAAATAATCGTGTCCTGAATAATATTTTAAATTGTAGTTTTAAAACGTACAAAGATTAATTTAATCTCTAATTAGGATGATGGTAGATGAAAGTTGAACGATGCTCTCACTAAAAGTT
Organism: Halyomorpha halys; assembly: GCF_000696795.3. Classification (NCBI taxonomy): domain Eukaryota; kingdom Metazoa; phylum Arthropoda; class Insecta; order Hemiptera; family Pentatomidae; genus Halyomorpha; species Halyomorpha halys. Next base: position 4,444 of record NW_027109104.1, read on the forward strand.
CATGCTTAGGTTTTATATAACTACTCAGGTGAAATGAATATTTTTTTTAGATCCCATTGATTCATTCATTGATACCTAAAATAGAGCTACGGATGTAAGAACATTGATTTAAATGAAATTATTTTTTAGTAAAACTTGGTCAAAACATAATTGACTCCTATACGAGAATTTTCGTCAATCCCTTTATGGGCATAAACATTTTTATATAATTTTAGCAATTATTTTGAACTGTCATGAATTTAAAGATTATTATATACCAATCGATTGATTTTATATTGGAGTAAAATGAGAATACAATATTTCCAATTCAATTAAATAAGCTTAAATTCATATAAAAAAAATAAATATTCAATAAAGTAATAGCAATTTTCTTATGAAAAATTAAGTCAGTCCATTTAAACGCTTAAATGCGAATTTTCATACAAATCGACGGATAGAAATTTTTGAGCTTATTTATATTTTTATTTTACGTCAGATATTCACAGCGTTCGCATTAACATTCAAAACTCCTCTGCGTTTTTAATACACTCAAACTCATACCATGCAATCAGAAATATCTCTTCTTCTACGCAAAAAAATTAATAGATCAGTATATTATACCCTTAAAATCCATAAAGAATTAAGTATAAACTACATACATATATAAAGTACTATAGTATAAACCAAATAAATAAAATCATGTTTTTCTAGGCCTCATTTCTTAGGATGAATTGACCAGAACTTTTTCGATACGGATTATTTTCATTGGTCTTGTTAATTTGACCCTCGTACAAGATAATTATTTTAAAAAAATTAAGTCATAAATCTTCGTTTTATTTTCTGACTTTTTTTATTCCCAAATAAAATATAAAAAAATTTGTGTATGTTCCGTAACATATCTGCTTCAAGGATCAATATTATTTTTTATACTTTAATAATTGTAGGTTGGAATTTTTCATTTTTCTTTGCTTATGTATTTTAGTAAAGATCATAAATTATTTGTTAACTATTGATGAGGGAAAAAAATAGTTTTTGGTTTCGGTCCTAGTAGAGTTAACTGTAAACTATACTACTTAAGATGGCTTATGTTTCTTTAAGATTTTGACTTTTTTGAAAGTTAATGTTTTTGCCAAATTGGATATATGGAATTGAGCTCTGGGGCTCCACCAAACCATCAAATTCTTCCCGCATCCAATCGTTCCAATCCAAAATCCTACGTAAAATCCTTGATGCTCCTTATTACGT
>NW_027109105.1:0-5059 GCF_000696795.3 Halyomorpha halys
TATATATAAACAAAAATGAAGTAAACGATTTGAAATCTTACATGTTTTTCAGTCAGTAAAATATATACCGTTTAACATAATCTACATGAAGCAAAAAATCGAATAATTATTTAATTTAGAGGTAAGTGTTAATTAAAACAACTCAAAAAAGACAGAAAAAAATATATTCTTTTATAAAAAATGATTTTAGACGTCAGATGTAGTTTGGTGGTATTAATCTATACTAATTAATCAAGAAAATCTATCATTTAGTAAACTTAATATTTCTAGATTAATATTAATAGGTCTTAATTATGAGATATTTCTGACAAAAAAAAATTATATTTGACGTATTTCTTAGATTTTACGGTAGTCTGTGGTTACTTTTTGACAACTCTACCAGTACCGAGACAGTCTATAGAGAGATCACTGCATTTTTAATAATAACATAAAATGATTGTAAAGTAAATGATGGTACAGCACCTAACTATTTAATTATTTTATCAACATTAGGTAATTAAATAAAATAACATCCGAACATGATTTCCGGATTAAAGAAAAAAATATATAGGTAGTGCTGCTTCTTGAACCACGGTTAATCAAGTAGGTCAGTATCCACACTGAACCACCTCGTTTCTTCCCCAATCCATAGAGGGGCTAGGTATCAACTTTATACATCCTCAGGAAGAAACAAATATTAGAAAATAAATTTTAGACTTAAACTCACTCCATATTCTACATTATAGTTATGAATAAGAGATGATCATCAACAATAATTACTCATATAGTTATTATTGCTTCCTTTTTGCATGAATGTTGGAGCAAGACTTGGAATAACATGGGAAATATGAATGCATTCCTATGCTTAGAATACTGAGAAAACATGGAATCCGCTTCTAAACACTGTACAAACATCTTGGAGCGTGACATCACCGTCTGACTTAGCAATTCGTGACGTAGGAGAGGTGTGGCCCTGAAAGCTTTGGCCGAAGATTGGAGAGTCGCGAAAGTTGAGGAGTAAATGCCTCACTGGTCCCGGTTAGATCTAATTCTTTGATTGGGTCAGCCCGACGCCTCTGAATACAAATCAAAAGTTTTCCCACCTGCATTGTAATTAACGGGATAAGTTTTTCTACTCCCCCCAACATTTCGGATTCCGTCATCATTTCGCTGCCTTGCTTGAATTGTAGCACATCTGACAAAAAATATATTATATTTGACGTTTTCTATAAATTTTACCGTAGACTGTTATTTTTTGACGACACTCCTAGCTTTGGTCTATAAAGAAATAACAGTAGAAAATTCATTTCCTCTCTACGGCAATAACTTTGAAAAATCCACTTTAAAATATAAAAAACTTTTTTTTTTATCGGAATTACCACTGTGCAAGCTAGTTGTAGTAAAGAAAAAGTGGCGAATAAATGGTTAAAAAATATAAAGTAAATTGGAGGATGAGGGAAAGTTGAGAATTTCGCAACGAGAATTTTTATAAAAATTAATTTTGTGAAAGTAGTTTAAATTGCCGTTTCTGGAATACCAGAAATATTTTACGGAAATTTCTTCCCGACTACTTCTCGGAAAAACCCTTGGACTTTATCCGTTTATTCAGGTAATTATGATATAATAATAACTAAAAATATTTGAGAAAAGTGAAAAAAAAGATGTTTTTATAAAAAAAAAAAAATAATTAAACTACCTCATTTGCGTCATCTTTGAGTAAATAATCCATTGTAATTTGCTTAAAAAAATTATTTTCAGAATATTTTGTTTAACTGAATTTATATAAATTTATAAATGAGTAGATTTTATAATCCTAAATTTAAAAAAAAAATTCTGATTCAATTCTGCTCTTGAAATTGCAAGGATAAATATCATTTTTATACATAAGAAAATCCAATAATTACGATATAATTATTTCCTGTAATGTTATTATGTTACTCGATATAAAATCATATAATATATCTTTAATTATCAATTAATCATCGATATGTAATTACTGCACTATTTTGCTGAAATATAGAGACCGCTTACTTTTGAAATACAGGTTTCTCCTTCATTTCGGAGCTGTTTTTTTCTGACAGACAATGACCTACCTTATCTGTATTCAAATCCTATTCAAAAAGACTTGAACGTCGGCTGAATATTGAGTATTTCGTAATTAATTATATCATGATTATCTAAATTATTTATTTGAATACAACGAAAAAAAATTAATATATAATTTTATTTTTCCCTATAATCATTATAATAACTGTTATCCATTTTACTTAATTGAATTAATCTGTTTATATTTTGTTTTATGTGTACTAATTAGTAATCTGGTAGTGGAGTATTGTTTGTTTTTGTGTGCGGTAGTGACATTAGTTTTAATTATTAAAAAAACCATTGAGCCAACGAACTAATTAATAATGTAACGGATGCTACTCTCCCTTTTAAAATAATTGCTTTCAACATAGTCTGTTTAGATTAACATATAAAATTATGAGTCCTCATTATACGCATGATAATTAATTACTTATGTAGACTATTTTATTAATTATAATGTCATTTTACTTTCTACATTTTGCATTCACATTTACATAAGAAAACACACGGATCGCAAAAATCACATAAACGTATCATCGTCATTGTTAAACAAAACCACTCCAGAAAATGTTCTCAAGTAGAAAGTTGAATTTAACATCAGCATAAAACACACACCCACACAGGCCCAATATACCCACGTAAAATGAAAGTAGGGAACCGAAACTCCCAGAAGCTCGTCTAGAATTTGTTCCCTTCGTGATGTTAATAATGTTCACTGAGAAATTCATAGCTAGGACTCATGCGATGAAAAAATGAAACAACGAACAAAGATATACAGTCACGCTAATTAGGAATTGTTGGGGGAAAGACAAAGTTTAAAAAAGATTCCTCCCCGAATCCAATCCTACAAAATCCTTCGTAAAATCCTTAATGCTCCTTACTTTGTTACAAATCAAGTCATCCATCAGGACCTCAATGTCCCACATGTTGACGATTTGGCCAGAATAAGATACCATTCCTTACATGATAAACTTCCAAACCACCCAAATCAACTTGTTTCTAACATAGCTTCTCCTTCATTACCTAATAATGCTCCTAGGCGTCTGAAAAGAAGATGGCCTCGAGATCTTCTCCTCTAGAAATGTTATTGGAGTTCTATCAATGTGTAGATTCTCCACATGTTTGTATCTTGTCACTATGTCACCTACAGCAAATTTACTTGTTGTATAAATTTTTATACAGTTGTACAAAACAATAAACAAATTATTAAAAAAAAAAAAAATTAAAAAAATACCATTATTGATTTAATTCTTCTGTAAATGCTGATTTTTTAAATTGAAATATAACAAAAAGATACTGTTTGAATCAAGTATTAGAGTACTTTTGAGTACATTTTGTTTGAGAAATAAATTTATTTGTAAGAATTAATGATTTTAAGGTTATGTCTGAACCTTCTTAGATTGCAGTAGAACAAGTTTTCTTTTCTTTTTCTGTTTTGCTTTCTCTCTCTATCTCTCTCAGTTTTCATAATTTATTTATGTATATCTATGTACATACATTTTTTATGTACGTTTTAAAATTAAAAATATATACCGAAAAATGAGGAAAAATCTCTAAGAAAAAAAAGTAACTTAAGATAAACTCGACGTCGAGCTGGTTAATATGGATATAATTAATCACTAGATGTTTACTAAATAAATTAAGACCTAATAACACAGAACGAAAAATTTAGAAGAGAATATAAATTATTAAACCCCCTGATGGAAGTTGTACCGGCACGGATTTTATCAACAGGTTCTAGAGAGGTGGATGCCAGAGCTTTGACCTGTACCAAGACGGTTCTTTCTCGGTTATGTTTAGCTCCTTCTGGGTCAGTATCTTCACCAGTTGTATAATTTTTTTATTAAATTTATTACATTGGGTATACAAAATGTAGAGCGATGCTTCCTCTATACGAGTACAACTATATTTCGCATTGTATTGCCTCCTAATAGTCCAAAAGTTAATTTCATTCCAATTTTTGATTACTTTAATATAAAATATATATAGTTACTATACAAAATTGATGACTTTGTTATAATTGGGAAGAATAAAAAATGGTGCATGTTTCCAAACTTTACATAAAATTAATTTTTCCTTCTTGGCTGCATATTTTGAAAACTACCAACAATACTAAAAAACTTAATAAAATAAGAGTAAATTTGCTAAAATATGAGCTCTAATAGAGCTATTTACGTCCAATAATTCCCGAGATACAATTTTTCAAAAAGCAATATTTTTTTTTTCAAAATAATGTAAAATAACAATTTTGTAAATTTATTTTGACAAATATCATAGGTGAGGAGGTTCTTAGACTATGAATTCTCTTTTAGTCTCTTTCTAGCTTTGTTCGGGCCATATATTTTACGCTATACTTTATTTTCAGGTACACGAAGGCGCTGTTGATCCCTTGACATAAGCGAAGTATATACATTGCGCTTTATTCAATAACTAACCGGGTCAAAAGCAAACAACTTTTACTGAAACCATTTAGTGGCGCTAAGAACATATCCTTGATTTGACCTCCCTCCTTCAGTCTGAATTACATCCGTTCTATTTCTTAGACCCCCCTCCACTATTTTTTATGAGACTTCAGTAATGTTACTTAATTCTCAACTTAGGTTGAAGCACGTTCTACTTCTCTACCAAATCTAATCTCTCTAAATCTATTCATACTGTTATAAGTACATTAGGACTAGTCCTGAGGCAGAAAAAAATTACGGAAATGTGATGCTTAATAAATAAATTCATTACTGATGGTTACGCAAACGCTAAAATACAGGAGTGAAAAAAAAATAAAATTATAAACTTTTAAATAATATATTTTGATTATAGTCGTGTAACTTATTATATTTCACATCTGATAAGATCATTGCACTTTTTGAATTCACCTTTATTATTATTTTTTTTAATTTTATTTATTTATTTATTGATATTTACAACTGTATAAAAAATACAACAAGTAAATTTGATCATAAAGACATAATGATATGATACAGGATGTAGAGAAACTACC
>NW_027109106.1:0-1359 GCF_000696795.3 Halyomorpha halys
TATAATAAATTTATCATAGTATGGTGCAAGTTTATTAGCAAAGAAATATAACTTAGTGGTTCATTTTAATAGTGTTAAACTGACTTGAGCATGATAGACTGCAAATTATAATATATGTTTTGATACTATTAATAATAAAGCTGCTATTTTATTAGATTGTCCTTGATGATGGGATCCGCCCATCATCAAGGCCGAAACGTAGGAGCATAATTTATTTTCGGTTGAGACGAGATCAGTATTACGCCGAGCTGAAGTGGCTCTATCCATCCTTCTGAGGCCAGTATTTCCTAGCTTCCTTTATATTCCAAGTAATTAGTACTCGACGCCCCTCCTATATCCTAGAAAATCTGCAATTTAAATTTTCTGTCCAATCCCGTACTAAGAGGTTCCGTTTATCTGATATCTACCCTCCACCTCACCAAACTTCCGCGTTTGATAATCATTTTTTACCCGAGTTGCATTTCGCTGGAACTCCATTACCTCTAACATACGTCATGTACCAACCCTTCTATTTAACTACCTTTTACTTTATCAATCTATTCCGATATTATAATAGCACAGAATTAACTACCGTATTGTTTTGTTTTTTATGTATTTAGTCAGCATTTAAATTTTTTTTTAATCTCCATATCTAAAATTATTTATATATAAATTTTAATACGAGTTATAATTATGTGTGGCCACATCGTGTTTGGCCAATATATGTCGTATAATTAAAATTACCTCATAATTATTCTAAAGGGATTTAGTCCCAGAATAATAAACTATATTTCATTTTCATTTTTTACATGTAATTATGTTTTAATGAAATGATGACTGAGTAAATTTGGATAATTTTTTAACAATGTAGTATTTTAAATTAATAATTTAGAAAAGTTTAAAAAACAATATTTCTTCAAGTAATATATACATGATAAAAAAACTCAAATTACCTTACATTGTTAGAACAACAGAAGTAAAATCAGGAAGTACTTACCTAAAACAGAAAGGAAAAAAATATTAGTATTAAAAAGATCTACGACACAAATATAATATTTAAAAAAAATAAATATACATTATTTTTTAAACAATTAATTATTCTATTGTTTTTCTAAACTGTCTATAAATAAGAAGATATATTGAGGGAGAGGACATTGCTTTTTGCCCTTCCTGGAGGGCAAGGGGTGCTACAAGACCAAAAGGTCACGACCTAAATTAGGGTCGCCGGGATTTCATAACCAGTGCCATCTCTATAAGAAAATACTCCATATACATGCAGATATAAATAAATATATATACATACAATAAACAAATATAACATGAATGGAAATTGATATTTAAAATTATAAATGCTTAATAAATAAAAAGTAAAGATTTTTT
>NW_027109106.1:3064-4085 GCF_000696795.3 Halyomorpha halys
TTTACTGATCGTTTTATTTCTTTTAATTTACTGGGAGAGCCTTCATCCCACTTGGCCTGCCATTTTTCTAATATTTGTGATTTAAGGGGTGTACTGAATTCTGATGGGGTAAGAACTATCATAATGGGGTAAGAACTGTCATATGTTTACACTATCATCTAACAGGTATTTTTCATTTTTTCTATTTCTACTAACATCCACCTTACATTAATATTTTTATGCTATAGTCTGATTATCTTCTAATTATTTTACATCATCATTTATCTTTCTTATTCTTTTTATTGCGAAAGTCGGATTCACTTGTTATTATATTTATACATATGTATAAGCAAAAACATTTCTCCACCAAAAACAATTATTGTCTAACAAACATAAACTATCGGATATGGTTGCAGACGAAATACCGGACCTTGGAAACCCCGACCAAGCTAGCCTTGGACTTCAACCAGCTGCCGTTGCCAAATTCCTAAAATAGAGTTGTGTTCACTTGGGAAGCTTCCTGTAGCCGTTAGCACATTTTGTGTAAGCCGTCAATGATAAAATATATAATATATATTTTTCCAAGGAGACTTCACTAAATTATTAATACAAATCAGCTCCTAATAAAATTAAAAAAAAAAAAACTGTAATATCCATGGTATCAAACCATATAGAATAGGCTTATTTGTATGGGTACATTTTTTTTTTCCATAATTGTAATGTCACGAAAGTGTGGCTGTGCGACAGTGTCTTGTCCATACCCTAAATCTACGTTACTTCATATCAAAACATACGATGCGATTTTGAAATTCATACGACACAACTTAAAAAAAGAAAAGAAAGATTTTATTATGAATTGAACGTATTATAAAGATACTGCTGCAGACTGGCGTTACTTTCTCCTACTACTCAACTACAAATCCCCCCAAAGTGTGGCTGTCAGAAAGTAACCCCAGTATGCGGCAGAATACATCAAATATTGATAGATAGATTTATTTATTGATATTACAATCTGCCACACAGTTGTGGGCAATAGGTAATA
>NW_027109107.1:0-955 GCF_000696795.3 Halyomorpha halys
ATACGTAGTATATAATTGCAAAGTATGTTTCTATTTTTCATAAATAAAATTATAATTCTTAGTATATATAGCTTTCAATTTTTATTTTTTTTTTTAAGGATAAGGAATTTACGGTGGTCTGTTATGGTTCTGTTGTGATTCTGATAGACTACAGATCAACCAAATAAACCTGTAGGACAAGGATCACAAAGAAAGATTTATTTATTTTTTATAGTCGTTTTTATTTTATTATTATTGTAATTATAGTTTGCCATAAGGGCTGGTGCCATTTTAGAGACATGGTATATATATATATATATATTGAGGTGCAATTATCTGTTGCATAATACAGTTAGGTTATTTGAATTATTTTATTTTTTTTAAATATATTTTCAGACATATTGAAAGATCATTAATTGACCAAGTGTTTAACAGGACAATGGTCCAGGAACGATCAAAATAACTCAAATAGTAATTAAATTATTTATTTATTATCAATAAATTATTTATTATCACGAGAGACAGTTGACCGTGGATCACTTATACGCGAAGAAGACGGTTGGGTGGTGCGGTCAAAATATAACACAAATAAGTAAAAGTAACTTATTTAATCGAGCCAATGTTTCGGCCAGAATTTCTAGCCTTCATCAGGGCTAAGAACAGAGCAAGATAACAACCAATTAATTCAGAAAATATAAACAGAATTACATGAAGTAAATAATTGTACAGAATAGAATTAATAAAGTTAAAATGATGAAAGAAGTGGAAAATAAAATGTATACATAGGCAATTGAAAAAAGTAGGTAAAGTAAGTATTTACTCATTTCATTATTTACTTCATTTCATTCTGTGTTTATTTTCTGTATTCATTGGTTATTATCTTGTTCTGTTCATAGCCCTGAAGAAGGCTAGAAATTCTAGCCGAAACGTTGGCACGATTAAATAAGTTACTTCAACTTATTTGTGTTATATTTTG
>NW_027109107.1:3180-4329 GCF_000696795.3 Halyomorpha halys
ATAATACGTAGTATATAATTGCAAAGTATGTTTCTATTTTTCATAAATAAAATTATAATTCTTAGTATATATAGCTTTCAATTTTTATTTTTTTTGTTTTGTTATGGATGTGAGACGTGGTCTCTTACCCTAAGGGATGAAGAGCGTCTTAAGGTTATCGAAAATAAAGTATTACGCAAGATATTCGAACCAAAAAAGGATAAATTAATGGGACCTTCACCCGGTAAATATAATTCAAGTTATAGCATTGCGGCGTATAAGATGGGTGTGTAAGGTTGTAGGGCTTAGTAACGAGCGGATCTCTAAAATGTTAATAAACACTGAACCAACGGGTAAACGTCCGAGGGGTAGACCGAAACGTAGATGAGTGGATTGCGTTAAAACTGATTTAGAGGAATTGGTTTTGGTTTTGGAATTGGTTCATCACTGGAAGGATGTATGCAGAGAGCGTTTGGTGGTGTCGGCATCGAACCTTCGGCTTCGTTAGGCCTTTATTATTATTTACTTTGTTCGTTTATGTTTACATCAATTATGTGTTCTTTTTTAGCCCTGATGAAGCCCTGCAACTTAGGATGAAATGTTGGCTCAATATAAATATTTTAATCACAATTTGGGTTTTTCTTTGACCGCACCCGGACCGTTTTTCTTTTATTAAAAAAATAGTTCATTTCAGTTTAAAAATTAATTCACATTTTTATTATTAGTTACAGTATTAGTTTACAATATTTATTCGAAACCGAACTTTCAGGAATTTTTCCTTGCCTTGAAGTATACGGCGTTACAAAAAGGATAAATTTCTCTTAATTTACTTACATCAGATTTTTAATTTTTTTTTTTCTTGAACAAAAAGTTAAATTTTTTTTTTTAATGATTTATTTATTGATATTTACAACTGTATACACATATATACAACAAGTAAATTTTCTATAGGTGACATAGTGACATGATAAAAACATGTGGAGAATCTACCCACTGATAGAACTCCAATAATATTTCTAGAGGAGAAGATCTCGAGGCCATCTTCTCTTCAGACGCCTAGAAGAATTATTAGGTAATGAAGGAGAAACCAGGTTAGAAACAAGTGGATTTGGGGTTAAGAAGTTTATTATGGAAGGAACGGTATCTGGTTCTGGCCAAATCGGCAACATA
>NW_027109108.1:0-3508 GCF_000696795.3 Halyomorpha halys
TAAGCAGGCTTTTCTTTCCAGGTCATTAATTTAAGTCCACAATTACCCTATGAGACATTAAAACATTAGAGAATCATATAATTTATTAATAAGCAATCCTTAGTTTATATCTAATTACCTATTTTGTCAATTCTTCACATTAAATTAAATATTAAAACTTTTAATCGCAGTCAACCTTCTCTATTATAATTTATCTGTACAATATTTGTAACCTTACCCACACTCAGATCGGGCATTTAATTTATTTATTTCAACTATATTTTGGTTAAATTTCCTATTTATTTTATTATAACAGTTCATATCAAAGTTAATTCTAATTATCAACATTAATTTTATCCCATATTCTTCATAAATTAATTTCACTTAAAATCTCTGCATAGTGTTCATTCGGATTTCTTGTAAATCGTAGTATTTTCAAAATCGAATGTATGCTGGTTTTTGGTTGCATGCTGTACTAGTGCTGTTTTATTTGGATCTTTCTCCTTGTTTTTTTTAAATCATTACTGTGTTGATAAATTCTATCACCCAACAATTGCTTTGTTTCACCTAATACAGGATACAGATATATAGATACAGAATTTCATTTATCAATCCGGATCGATTTTTTGTATCAATTCTGTCGTTCAATATACTATAATAATTTTTAATTTTATAATTGGGTCTATAACTTAAACAGTACTCATCAACATCATAATCTTTAGAAGATTTCTATATATTTTCTGATAATCCCTCTATCATCAATTATCAATGTCTTATTAAATTATAAGAGAATTTTATTTTGTTTTCAGCTGCGAACTCATTATTTAGATGGGCTACTAATAGATAGTTTCTCCCCAAAGCTGTTCAATACTGTTAATGCTTTATTTCTTGTAAATATTTCTAAATGGGTTGTATAAGATAATAATAATGCACCCTTACCTTTATTTTGTACTTAAGAATATTACACGTTCCCCTGATAAAATAAATACCTGGGTTAGATCTGGAGCCTGAGTTTCATTTAGATAAAGGCCCGGTAAGTCAAGGTACAATATTTACATGGCTTCAAATGCTGATTATATTAACCATAAAGTCCGCCCTTATGCGATGTTCCCCTAAGCGCGTTGTATCCTCTAATCCACAGAGCCTAAAGGAACTCCACGTGAGTGCAAGACTAAATTAATATGGAGAGCTCTCTGCCTTTGTAAGTAGCTTACGATAAGTGAACTCACCTCTGGGCCACAGCTTTGAGTATTATTCAAAAATAGTTTGTTATAAGATGAAAAATTTGTCTTTACACTCATTAATAAATACTTGATTGCTAACCGAATCGCTTACCTTATTTACACTTTATATCAAGAATTTAAAAAAAAAATAGTCATAAAATTCAATAAAATTCTAACATAACATAAAATACAAGACATTCAAAAGATACATTAAATTACTAACTTTTTTAAAAAATATATATAATATTGAGTACTTAGCCATTGCCCTTCATTGTGACAGCTTGTGTGAATATCCTTCAATTAATAAAGTATCTCTGAAAAAAAATGCATATTAAACCATGGAGATTTTCCTGGTTGCAGTCTGTAAAGGAATAATTAAAAAGTATCATTAAAAACTTGAATATTCATTTGACAGAATGACTTAACCTCTTGCTGGAAAATTTATCATCCTTGTGCTATGTAAAAGTATTACAGAATTAAAAATATATATTTTCATGATTTTTTTCTACTTAGAAAAAAAGTTCTATCCTGAATAAGATCCAGTAATTTAGATTCCGTATTAAGATCTGTGCAATTTTTAATTTAAAAAAAATATTAATTTCTCTTTGCAAATATTGCATACAAATAATGATTGATCGTTGATTTCATTGATTTTGATTAATTATTTCATGAAGTGCTTTAGTGATAAATTAAATAAAGTAGAACCATCTTAAAGAGTATTAAAACAATTATGGATTTGTAATTGTGAGGTTTGTAATAACTATGTTTAGATCGCTGAAAATCTGTTATATTGTGGTTCTCCATCTTATTCATAGGATTGCCTTTTTTTGTGTGTTAAGATGTTCTCTTGTGAGATTGTGACGTCATACTTCATGGCGTTTTTCAATTTCAGTTATAGGACCGTCAATCCCAGGGGTCTTAGTGGGGCGGGTCTATTGTATGTATATATATATATATATATATGGAATAATTAAAAAGTATCATTAAAAACTTGAATATTCATTTGACAGAATGACTTAACCTCTTGCTGGAAAATTTATCATCCTTCATAAATATTTTTAGTAAGCAATAATCCTTTAATAATCTTACCAATGTAACACGAAATTCATTTATAAACAAAAAAAAATATTTTATTAATAATTAATTGAAAATGTCATAGAATTATATTTTTCTGAATTGTTAGTGTTCCTTGCGATGGCGTGGGAGCCGAAATATCGAACATTTTGATTGTAATTTAAAATTATGGTGAAATAGTCTTGTTTATAATTATTTAATAAATATATCTCTCATAAAAAACTGTTCACTAATAAATTATTAAACAAGTGATTCGATGTCACTATCGTCAGTAGAGTTGTAGATTCTTCTGCGTTCTGTCATCACGAGGATCTTGAAATCATTACATTATGAACGCTTAACTTCATTAGATAACTATTCTTCTTGCACTACCTGACAACTCTAAAAATCGTCTCACGAATTCTTTTTTTCTATGAAGTTCTCTTCGTATTAGAATATATTTTCTTTTCAGATTTCACTGTTTTGAATTTTCCGATTTGTTTTTGTTGTAAATTAAATTTTTAAAGCTACGTTGATACATATCACTACTATTAAATAATTGAATTTAAACATACTACAAGAGAGCGAAAATAAATACCGATAAAACATTTTCAAACAGTTATTTCCCGAAGAAGAGAGGGCAGAGAAATATTTTACAAGTCTTATTGCAAGAATCCATAAAATATTCAGCAAGTATTCTTGAATAAATTTCCAAATTCTTCGACGAATAGTGTGAAAATAATCAAGCTGAACCAATGTCTCTTCAATAGTAATGTATCGCGAAAAAGGGATGTCTATTGCGTAAACTTTACTGGAGAAAGGCTGTAAGAGAAGAACACAAAGAAGTCTAGGAGGATCATAATAAAAAAATAATGGACAATATTAAAAAAAAAAAAAAATGGAATATTCTTAATATAAACTTACAACATCATATCTTACTCCAAGACGAAATCATTTTCAACCTAAAAATGGAATTTTACTATTAAAGACGTGAGATCATTTTATACATATTCTTTACACATTTTTGAGACTGGTTATTATTGTTTAAAGAAATAAATATTACCCAATTTTAGTCTGAAAACAATATATATTTTTTTGTAAGTCCGACGTTTTGACCAATTTCGCCGTCCTAAGGATAATTTATCACAAAAAGCTTTTATTATACGTATGATTTATAACGTTTTAAGCAAATAACAATATTATTAATAAAGCATCATAACTTAATACAATTTTAGAACCACATTAATTTAAAA
>NW_027109109.1:0-693 GCF_000696795.3 Halyomorpha halys
AATTGTATGGTAGTAGATTGAAAACAGTGACAGATGAAATATAATATCATGTAGGTAAGAAGATATGTATAATATAAGATATACAAGTAGTGTCTTTGTGTTGTTCTTTGCTGACCGCACCCCCCGACAAACTTAACATTATAAAGCTAGTTTATTGTACTATAAAGTACTTAACATTTATGTTCCTAGGAACAGTAGTTTTCATTTGTTAGAACAAATTGATTTTGAGTTGTCCGAATAAAATTCATATTCATAAGCAAATATCATAAAAACCACTACCCCTACGGAGATAAACATTATTAACTACTTTATAAACATTCGACTAGCTTTAATTTGACCTGTGGCGACTTCTGTACATCTGATGGTTCCTGAAATATAGTTTTTCACTAACTATAAGTTTAGTCCGAACTACTAGAAATCGACATCTTGCGAATTTATTTTAATTAATATCACGAAAACTCGGTGCTTGGGTATGCACAAGATGATTTGGTATTATTGGGTGATGACAAAGAAACTATAGAACTAAATACAACCGCGCTAATAAACTCCAGTAAGGTACTAGGTATTGAAATAAATACAGATAAAACGAAATACATGGTTAGCAGTTGAAACGCGAGCAATTTCGGTGATATAGATATAGGACGAAATACGGTAACTAGAAAAAACGAAATTGATGAGGAAATAAAAGCAAGG
>NW_027109109.1:2332-3865 GCF_000696795.3 Halyomorpha halys
TCTCTCATCACTTCATTTTATTAATTCTATTTTGTAAAATTATTCATTTTATGTTATTCTGTTTATACTTTCTTTTTTATTTTCTATACTTACTGTGGTTGTTATCTTGTTCTGTTCTTAGCCCTGAAGAAGGCTAGAAACTCTAAACGAAACGTTGGCACAATAAAATAGGTTACACCAACTTATTTGTGTTTCTCTTTGATCGCACCCCCAACCATCTTCTCCTCGTACGTCATCCGCGGTCAATTATCTATCATAGATTATGGCCCTCAAGTTAATCAAATTGTTTACTATACAGAACTAAAATCATTTCGTTGGGGCCAGTACTAGCAAATGTTAGTACTTGGAACCCAAATGCAGTCCCCAAAGCTTTTATTTATTAAGCTTCTATATATTAAATGCGACCTTTACGTTTTTGTAACGTTCACTCAGTGGTTTATTGATCAATTTTTTTTTTTTAAACGTATTACAAAATATTCTTAATCATGATCTAACACGATAAAAATAATCATTGAAATAGTTTTTGTAAGCTTCCAACTTAAAACTAAAACTGTATACAGTAAAACTTATATCCCGATAAACGTAGGATAATAAAGTTGTTACGATTGTCATGTAGATCAGTCTTTTGTTATGGATTGGAGGTTTGTCTAGTAAATGTTGTGATAGTCGGAATCGACGAGCAGTTATTTGGAATAATTTTACATTAAAACTTTGTAAACAAAAAAACATAAAAACTATAATAAAAGAACGTAACGAAACATTTATCTATTATAAACCTCCAGACTAGATAATATAAGCGAAAGGAAAAAAATGTTTTTATATTACCGTGGGTAAATTGTTCCTGTCCTCATGCCGGAAGTTAGAAAAAAGGTACGTCCCTCATCGAGGATGAGCCAAAGTTGTAGTACGTCCACCATGACGAGGAGAATAGAAAGAGTTAGCCAGAATACAAGCGAATAAAACTGCATTGAAAGATAAATAAGTCGTATATATACAGTAACTGTTACCCTTCTGTATTTTTATACCTTAGTAATATAAAAATAACAGTGAATTTATTTGAACATAATAGGGGTATCCATGATGTTTTGTTAATTGTAAAATGTTTTACTACATTAAATGTTATAAGTATAAGATTGTAAGCAGCCCTATTTAAAGGCATGTTAAATGCATAAAGAGCTCCTAGTGGATTTTCTGAGCAACTAGTTTCATAACCTTTCATTCCAAAACATCATATTATTGTTTAGTTTTAAGTTTTGATTACCTTCGACGTAAACCCATGACCTCTTCTCTTACAATATTCTTTAATAATACCACAATTATTCCTGTCGAACAGATCGGTTACTTTGGACTACATCTCGACAAACTACTGACATGGAATCCTCATACAAGACTAAAAAGACAAGAAACTGCTCGTAAATTCCGACTATTGCAACATTTACTAGACAAACGGCCTAAATTGCCAATCCATTACAAAAGACTGATCTACATGACTATTATAAGGCCTATCTGGACATACGGAGTTGAGCTTTGGGG
>NW_027109109.1:7025-7549 GCF_000696795.3 Halyomorpha halys
TTTCTGAGGTGAGATGCAGTGTGAATACAAATAGTGTGCTAAGTCAACAATTCTTGTAAACAGGTAGCGAATGAGACGCATGTCAAACAGTTCAAACTCCTATATCATCTCATTTATCATATACATCTCCATTTTGGGATCAGGATAAAGTACTTAGTGGTAAGGTACTGGGCTACTAACTCGAAAGACCGGGGTTCGAATCCGACTGTTGCAGATAATTATTTATTCTTTTACTGCAGCTTAAAATCAACTTGAGTGGGTTCGGGAGCCCACCAGTGCCCCAGCTTCATTAAAAAAGTACCTTAAATTGGGAAAAAAATCAGGTTTTCGAGCTTGATTATGACCAAATCACCTCTTTGCGCAACCGTTAATCTAGTAACAGTACTCCCTTACAAAGTACTGCATTCTCCATAAGATGTTGAGGCACAGATTTAATATGAATTAATTAATATTACTCCACTTATACCTGTCCATCAGATCCGCTACCTATAGTCCAAGAGCCAAGGAGAAGAAAAAAAAAAACA
>NW_027109110.1:0-272 GCF_000696795.3 Halyomorpha halys
CAGGGCTTCGTCAGGGCTAAAAAAGATACAAACACTATAGTTACAAAAAAGGAAAAAAGAAAAAACATAAGTGGAAAATAACAGGGGTATAAAATGAAAAGTGAGATATAATAAGAAAAATTAAAGGTTGTAAATAGTAACAAATAGATAAGAGAAGAAATATTAAAGAAAGTACAAATAATGAGATGAAAAAAGAAAAAAAAAATACTAATCTAAATGATGAGACAGAATCCATATCTGTTTTGACGGCAGTCAAAGACAGAGTGACGGTT
>NW_027109110.1:4347-4879 GCF_000696795.3 Halyomorpha halys
TATACATTTATAATAGTATTATTTAAATTTACTTTTTTTTTATGCATGTTTATAGAACTTCCTTTTTTAAGGAGTAATAAAGTCTTTAGGGACTATCCGTACTTTGGTTCACTGAGAGTTCCCTTATCTTCATCTTCCAGTATTTTCTGTCCTTGACTTTCCGAGACCACAATACGGGTATTCATGATGTTGTGTTAAATGTAAAATGTTTTACCATGTTAAATGTTATAAGTATAGGATTGTGAGCAGTCTTGTATAATGTATAAGAGCTCCTAGCGGATTTTTGAGCAACTTGTTTTATAACCTTTCCCTTCAAATAATTTAAGTTATTGTTTATTTTTAAGTTTTTACTAAAGTAGTTTATTACAACATTTCTAAATTGAGTGAAAAGTGGAATTTGTGTAAAAGTTTAGCTACTGAGTGTTGTTGTTGTTGATTGTTGCTTAAAGGCGTAAAACCCTCTGGTCATCAACGCCTATGGCATGATAAAAGTAAAAAAAAAAATAATAATAAATAAATAAAATAAATAAAA
>NW_027109110.1:7377-7639 GCF_000696795.3 Halyomorpha halys
TATCTCAAAACTTTAGTTAGTTGACTTACACCACTTTTGCAAGGAATGGCTCAAATAATCGATTGATATCGTTACCTCTGGTAGCCGCTGCCCGAGTTGCGCCTGAGTCCTCATCACCATACACTCGTCGTAGACGATTGCAGTTTTTCCCTGAGCGCCGTTGGTCCATCCTTTGGAGTACTGGTAAGATTGTGCCAGGGTGGAGGTGACCAGGATGAACATGTTTAAGAGAGCCTTCAATTGAACCCACATCTTGTCTGCT
>NW_027109110.1:10186-10977 GCF_000696795.3 Halyomorpha halys
AAATATTGGGTTATTTTTATATATAAAAGAGAATATTTGTCCACAATAAACTTTTGAATTACTGGACCGACTTGTGTGCAGTTTTTTCAAAATGTTCCATTTTGCCATGAAAAGGTAGAAAAAAAATTATGAACAAGATTAATCCTAAGGCTCGAGGTAAAGTTTTTTTTTTCAGGTCGGAAATTTTTTTTTTCAAAATCATTGCATATTTGTTTTTAGCTTTGTCTCAATGCTTCGTAAAATCCTTAATGCTCCTTATTTTGTGACAAATCAAGCCATCCATCAGGACCTCAATATTCCATATGTTGCCGATTTGGCCAGAACCAGATACAATTTCTTCCATGATAAACTTCTCAACCACCCAAATCCACTTGTTTCTAACCTGGCTTCTCCTTCATTACCTAATAATACTCCTAGGCGTCTGAAAAGAAGATGGCCTCGATATCTTTCCCTCTAGAAATGTTATTGGAGTTCTATCAATTCACTACAAGTTTGTATCATGTCACTATTAGGGTTTTAAAAACCAGTTTTTTGGAGAATATTATGAAATTCGAAAACCAGTTTTTTAGTAGACAATATCGGTTTTCAATCTATGAATAACACTTCAGTTGCAAGTGAGAGGGTATTTTCTATTTCGGGGAATTTTGTGAATAAACTAAGGACACGGCTAAATAGCAAATCGTTAGATTTCCTCTGTTTTCTGAAATCATATTTCATTAAACAAAAAATAAATAGAATATTTAAATTTGTATTAAAATTGCCCGGAATAGAAAATACTCGGTCCTTTGCTT
>NW_027109111.1:0-1694 GCF_000696795.3 Halyomorpha halys
TGTTTTCCTCCTTCCTCTTCTCGCACAAGCCAAATTAAAATCTACTTATTCATTCAATGTATTATTCTTTCTATTTCACTATTTCACACCTCCCCTCTCCAATAATCACAAATTATTACACAAATTAAACCCAAATTTACTGAAATTTTCAATAAATAGCAATGTATAAATAAATCAAAAATAAAGTAGTCGGGTAGCAGTAGAACAGTAAAAAAACAAAACAAATAAATAAGTTTGAAAAACTAATACATAAATTTAAAAAAAAAAACATGTAAATAAATTAAAATAAATGAATAAATAAGTTAAAACACAAATAATTAAGTTAAAAAGCTAAAAAAAAACATCTTATTGAGAGAATAAGTATCCAGCTCTCTAAGTATAATATTTTGGGTTTAGATAAATAAATAACAGTTTAAGGTCCAATTGTGACAGATATTCAAAATCGTTAAATCTCTGTTACGTTAATACTCTTAGTTATGTGAACTATTTTTAGAAGATGATTCGGCCTTCCTCCGCCTTTGTTTTCAATTTTTTTTTTTTGCTGTAATTGTTATTTAACAACATTTATTTGTGTCATTTCTTTAAAATTATTTTATAATCTATTTAATTTTTTAGGGCTTAACTGTTACTCAGCAAAAAGAGATTGATTGTTTCCTTCTGCAACTCGATGGAACGGAAAATAAAAAAAATTTGGGCGCCAACGCTATCTTAGGTGTATCAATGGCTGTTTGTAAAGCCGGAGCAGCTGAGAAAGGCCTACCATTATACAAGTTAGTATTATTAAAATAAAAAAATTCTCTAATATTTATTTATTGACATTTACAACTGTACGTAATAATACACCTAGTAAATTTGATGCTAGATCATAATGGTATGATATAGGCATGTAGAGAAACTCTCCATTGGTTGCATTCTAATAGCATTTTTACATTAGAAGGTCTCGAGGCCATTTTCTTTTCAGGCTCCTCCAAAGATTGTCAGGAATGGAAGAGGAAGCAAGGTTAAAAACTAATGGGTTCGAGTGGTTAGGGAGTTTATAATGGAAGGAATGATATCTGGTTCGGGCTAGATCGGTTATATATGGGTCATTAAGGTCTTTATGGATGCTTTTATTTGTGACAAAGTAAGGAGCATTGAGGATTTTGGTTGTTTTAATTTTTTTTTAGCCCTGATGAATCCTTGTGTGTGGGCTAACAAAATTACAAACAACTAAAATAAATTAACAAAGTAAGAGAATAGACAACATTAAATAAAATTAAACTAAGTTATGGCTAAAAATGATTTAAAATATAAAGTTCTTAAACTTTTTCTTTAAAGCCTTTAAACTTCTTGAATTAAATCCTTGAAAAAAAAATTTATATAAATATAGATGAATTTATAAGATCATTGATTGACTGTATTTAATTAATGAAGGGAGATAAATTTATTTGCATATAACAAAAAAATTAAATTTTATGGAAAAATTATGTAAATAAACACATCAAAGTTAGTTAAATTTTGTACAAAATCAAAAGAAAAAAAATTGACCAGTATTGGCAAAGATATGGCATGTAGCACTTTTGTACCCATGGTTTTAAAAGTATCTTATTTTATAAATTCTCATGGAAGCCCATTCACTTTTTATTATTTTTTTTAATAATTTAAAAAATATTCATTTTCCTAGAACTTTCCAAATGCTCCTTTAAAAGATGATA
>NW_027109112.1:0-3325 GCF_000696795.3 Halyomorpha halys
CAGTTTCAGAATATTATCCTCAGAAAACTGATTACATCCATACAACACTTTGTCGACAGTGATAGAATTCATCTCACGGAGGCACATAAAATTCATCGATAGCCTCTAACACTGCATTAACCCACTGTTCGAGACATTTACACCAACAGAGCGTTCTTCTAACTTATTACTGACATCATGAAACTTCCCGAGCCCTGCCATCAGACAGTAGACACAAGACTGTTTTCCCTTTCTATGTCTATCTTATTCCTTTTCTTCAGTTCTCTCTTAAAATGCATCAAATGCAGTAGAAGAGATTGCTTTGATTAATACTAATATCTCCCTCTCCATATATCAAACCCTAAAGAACCAATGGGCTTAGAAAAAATATATATATATATCAAGAACAAAGTTTGCTGCTGTCAAGCGACGAATGGTTGGATAATACAAAAAAAAACACGGAACTAAAGTCTAATAATAATACCATAAGGACTAGACTTATAGTCTATCACCACATAATGGGCCTATAATCGTACAAGTAGTGTGAAAGCAGAGGACGTTATGCCCAGGTTTTCGGAGTGCCTGGTTCAAATCCCACCTAGGTCAGTAAATATTTATTTTGTGGTCTAGTAAGATAAATGAGTCACATCTGCTTATATTTGTTCGTTACATAGCCTCTAAAGATACTGATAAAAATGAGAGCTGCCAGCAATCGTTATTATTAGGTTGAAACAAAAGTTCCTTAGTAAAATCCTCAATATTCTTTAGGTTGTCACAAATAAAATTCATAAAGTTCATAAAGAACTTGAAATATCCAATATGTAGCCGATCTAGTTCGAACCATAGATACCAATTCTTCCATTATAAACTTCCTAACCCACTAATTTCTAACCTTGTTTCCTCTTCCATTGCTGACAATCCACCGAGGCGCCTGAAAAGAAGATCACGTAAGACCTTAATGTAGAAATTTTATTAGAGTGCTACCACATATTATTAATAGGTAGTTTCTTCACATTTCTGTATCATACCATTATGATCTTACATCAAATACTGAATGTATTTTTATGTAAATACAATTGTAAATTTAAATAAATAAATAATAAAAAAAATATATATATAAGAGGAATGAAGTGATAGCCATGTTCGTGCTAACCTGTGAATAGTCCAAACTTACCAAAATTTGCCTCAGTATTAAATGTAAAACGAAAGTTTAAAAATAAGTAAGGAAGTAAGTTTAAAAATTGAATAACTAAAAACTAAATGTTAGAATTTAACATTTAGTCTTCGTTAACTAAGTCATGGATAAAAATGATTTAGAATATGTAAAAATTTATATAAAAATGAACATAGTAAATTATTGAAAATAAGAAGAAGATGTACAGTGAATAATATAAATCAACATTATATACCCTTTATATAATTTCTGTTTTTATTGTAATTTTCATTAATTGTGTAATACATTTTTGTAATTTTTCTTTATTTATATTTTTCACTATACATTTTTATATAAATCATTTTTAACTATACCTTAGTTTACTTTTATCTCATGTAGTCTATTTTCTTACTTTGTTAAATTATTTTATTTTTTTTTTTTAGCCCTGATAAAAGTGGGACGAAACGTTGGCTACCAGTAAATAGCTTGATAAATATTTGAGTTATTTTGACCATACCTGGACCATCTTTATTTTATACAATAGTTTTAGTATATGTTTTTTTTTTCTTGGGTAAAGGTTGGGAGAAGAGACAATATTGCTTTATGAGGACATAAGTCGTTAAATTGTAAAAAATATAATTTTATTTAGGTTGATTGATAAATTTCACAACCATTAGCCATCTGGGGAATGTTCAATACCAGACACAAGAAGTTTGTGCTTGATATTATACGATTGTTGGCAAAAGTGTCATCGAAACGTAGGGTTTTTTTGTTATTTAAGATGTATATTGGTAAATAAAAAAAAAAATAGAATTTATTTTTTTTTTAATGTCTTCAACAATCACAGGGTTAATTAAATTTTTATTTTCACTTTTTTAATTAATTTAGTTCGAATTACATAAGAGATATTAATTAATTTTTTTTATCCTATATTTTTCTATTACCAATTTGACTATCAACGCATACGCTAGAACACTGTCATACTGTTAAAATAGTATCTCCACGACAGGAAACTGTCAACTTATTTTTATGTTTTTTTCATTAATGATTTTTATGAACATAGTTCTTTTTTTATTGAAAAATACTTACAGGTTTTGTTTACACCTTAGAATTATAGATTCAGAACCGAAAATTGTTCTTAAATATGACTATTTACCTTTGAAACAACCTTCTTTAAGACTTGGAACTCATCCAATATTGAGACAGTGTTGTGTAAACTGACTAGAAATGAAAGAAAATATTGATATAATGACTATCATTTGCCCTGAAGCCGAGTGGCGGCGCTGTTTACAAAACAAAATGGCCCTATTTACCTCTAATTTGTACCACTAGAGTAAACAGATGCCTAACAGACTATAATACCCAAGATAGGCACAAGTCATCATTGCGAGGATGAAGTTCAACGCGTTCAGGAAGCACACGATCTGCTTGACGATCCTCGGAGTTCGTCCTCCTGGAGGTGTCAAGTGGAAATGGCTAGGCGTACTCCTGGATATCTATCTAATCGTGCAGCTGTTCTGCATCGCTACCTGGGGCTACCTCTTCTTCCAAGGTGCCTTCCTCTACCTTCCTGACGCTTTCATGGACAGGATCGTCGGAGTTTCTGCGGCTGTGTCCGTCCTAGGCTCACTCGCCAAGTTGATCACTTTCAGGAGGAAAGGACATGTTCTGAAGGAGCTCTTCGACCAGCTGGGAGGGTTTCCGGTCAACACTGCTCGTGGTACTTACAAATGAAATAGTTCTAAAGTATAGTTATTCATACAACTTATGCAGAATTTTTAATGTGTCAGCATGCTAAACAGTAAGGTCCAGTGAAGTTTTTTCTTTTTACACACTCTGTCATATGAAAACAAGAAATAGTTAACAACTATTTATTTGGCAACGTTTCGCCCAACATTTTAGAGCTCCTTTAGTGCTAAAAAGATACCAAAACATCTAAAAATATTTTGACATAGTAAGATAATAAGATACAAAAAGGTAAATTATAGTAGGGTTAAAATTATATAAATACAAGGGAAAAGAAAATTATAAACAAATGAACGAAAAGAAGAAATAAAAATAGTATTCATATAAAAAATAAAGGTAAGAGTATGAAAACAAAATACGCAAACTATTAGTTTAAATAAATATCTTTATTGAAATTACAACTGTATATTATATTATACATTTAGTACATTTGATCTTAGTTAAGAT
>NW_027109113.1:0-885 GCF_000696795.3 Halyomorpha halys
GTTTAGACTGCAATGTTCTGGTCCCTTAATAAATGTCATTCTAATGTTGAAATGTATAAAAATATTCATTTAAATAAAAGTTATTAATCGACTAGCTGCACTATTTGCTATTTAAAAGTTTAACAATCCTATGTTTCAAAATAATTATGTACAAATCATAAGTCGTACTTAATTATGTAATAATTCTTATGAAATAAATTTAACTTCTTACATATAAGAAATATAAATTTTCTTTCTTTTCATAAAATAACGAATTTTTCCTTATATTTTTCATATCATTAACTTTTAATTTTTTTATTTCCTGTGTTTATGTTCTGTTCATTTGACAAGAGACTTAAAACATTGCAATAACACACACAATCTCATGCATTTATTTATCGAAAAACAGTACATTGTAAATTTGTAACAAAGAAAATAATAATTAATTTAAAACAAATAATTTCTTAGATAATATGAAGACTACTGCTTCTAAATAAAAAAAAAATTATTTACACCATTTAAAATATTATTTCAGAATTTGATAATTGGCTATTTAAATAATTTCTAGCGTTGGAATACTTAGTGAATCTATCTCTATTTGTTGAATCATTTTTAGACTGTTGAATATTTAGTGATAGTATAAACCTTAAACAGCTTCTTTTGTTTGATATATGTCTTAACAATAATAGTGTTGTTTTTGAAAATAATTTACAATACAAAACCTAATCGAAAATGTCTACACTATAGAATAAATTCAGGCGTTCATTCTTAAAACATGGTAACTCCAAATTGAAGACTTTTACAATGTTAAATTGTTTTTTAATTAAAATATTTTTTCTTCAGCCATAACTCACTTACCGTTGCTTAATTTCAATAATATTGTCTTAAGAAAAGAAATTTCCTAAA
>NW_027109113.1:6175-7478 GCF_000696795.3 Halyomorpha halys
TCAAATTATATATTATATTTCAAGCTTATTGATTATTTACAGCTCCAATTCATTTTATGTGATTACATTTGAAATCAAAACATTCGGTTTAATCAACTTAAGCGGTTTTATTGACATTAGTCGTGAAATTTTAATCATATTTCAACGTAGAATTTGAATTATTAGCAAGAAACCTTCTTCTTTAATCAACCCATATACCTTAAGGTATCGGAGCACCCTGGATCCATTTCTTAATTGCCTATCCGTTCTATATTTTGCATGCTGTTTCTATGTTTCTTACCAGATTCGATATGAGGTCCTCCCACTTATTCCTCGGTCATCCATGTCGTTTTACCTCAGTTTTTTTTTTTTTTTTCGTTTTACGTATCTTCTTTGTAAGCGGTTCTTGCTCTTTTTTGTCTCTAATTCTTATATTTCTCATTCGGTCGAATCTAGTTTTACCTAGTGATTTCCTCAATTTTTTTTATTTCTATGGTTTTTATACGGCATTCGGATACTTTGATACTATCACAAATTTCAGCTGTGTAGGTAAGGGAAGAGTATACACCATCATCTTTTTTTTTTTTCAACTCCACTTCTTTTTAACAAGCAGCCGTGGGGAGAAATAACTGACTAGAATCCTTAAATTTAAAAAGAAAAAATTGTTTGGGGCTGATTTTTCCTTTATTGTTTATTTTATTTACATAAAACATTGAGCGGTTATATCAACTATCTAAGACCCACCAGGCCGATCTGGTATTAAATAAATAAATAATAATTTAAAAAAATAAATATAATCTATTATATGCCATTTTTGTTAAAAAATGTACATTGGAAAAAAAATTGTCATTATTTTGTGGATTATTAATTATATATAATGCCTTCAGAACCAACATTCTTAGCTTCAATTACAAAAAATTGGTTGGTGATTGGGAGGTGGCTTCACTGGGTTTTGAATATAACATTTTTAATTTTATGATCAAGAATGCCTCAAAAATATTTTTACCACATAAAAAAAAAAATTTTTTTTTAATAATTTATTTATTGATATTTACAACTGTATACACATATATACAATAAGTAAATTTGCTGAAGGTGACATACTGACATGATAAAAACATGTCGAGAATCTAACCACTCATAGAACTTCAATAACATTTCTGGAGGAGAAGATCTCGAGGCCATCTTCTTTTCAGACGCCTAGTAGGACTATTAGGTAATGAAAGAGAAGCCAGGTTAGAAACAAGTGGATTTGGGTGGTTGAGAAGTTTATTATGGAAGGAACGGTATCTGGTTCTGGCCAAATCGGCAACATATGGAATAT
>NW_027109114.1:0-474 GCF_000696795.3 Halyomorpha halys
ACTACACCATGACCTACATATTCCTTTTGTCCTTGACCTCGTACCAACCAAATTCTCCAAATTCCATATAAACCTTTCCAACCATCCTAATCCTTATCTAGTTCCACCTATCCCTACAATCCACCTAGAAGGTTGAAACGGCAGTGGACAGGAGACTTATCGCAAAATAAAAATGGACAATTGTAGTTCTGGCAATAGTCAGATTCTCCACTCAAGTTGAGTGTTTGCGGCATTAGGGCACTTGCTCAGCCTCCACTGACTCACTACCAATGATGCGCTGAGATCTTTTGAGCTCTACTCTACCCCTCACACGTGGGGATAGAGTGGTCTCAGGGATCCTCCGTCGATTGTGTAAATATTGTATGAAATGAAATGAAATAGCCTTTTATTTATGCAATTAAATTAAAATCATTACAAAATATAATATAAACATTTAAAGAAGATAGAGAGAAAAAAAAATTATATATATATATA
>NW_027109114.1:3124-4185 GCF_000696795.3 Halyomorpha halys
ATTCTTATTTTATTTTAGTATGAATATGATCATTCATCACTATTACCTACTGCCCACAACTGTGTGGCAGATTGTAATATCTATCAATAAATAAAAAGTATTTAAAAATTTAAAAAAAAGGATAAATAAATATCGTGTCTATGTCAATTTTAGCTATTAGCTTCAACTAAAGTTAATTTTTGCCCAACTCTGGTCAGGACTAACTATCATAATTTTTTTCCATCCCTAAATTAAACAAAACTATAGGTAGGACATCAGCCTTTATTATATTGCTCATTAATCAAAGTGACCTTTGTTCCGAGATGTGGAGGGTATCAAGGCCGACGCAAAGTCTGATTGGTTTATCTGTTCAATATTGTCTCAGACCATTGTTCCTGTTTTCGTCAACATTCTCACGATTATTCACGTCTTATCGTGCATTTTGTCGATTCAAGACAACTAATTTGCGTAATGGATCGGTAGTGTTATTGGCCGATTGTAAATCATTCGAGGAGCATTCCTTGCAAAAGGACCCATCTCTACAAAATACAAAAGATCAAAAGTATTTTTTCACCTTTCACTTAATCCCATCAAATCACCTTTACCCTTCGTCGTAAACCTACTGACTACCCTACAGTTTCATTTAACGATGTTACTCTTACCCCTGTCGAACAGAAACGCTACCTTGGACTACATTTGGACAAGCGATTAACCTGGAATCCTCACACCAGACTGAAAAGATAAGAAACTGCACGTCGATTTCGACTATTACAGCACTTACTAGATAAACGGTATAAACTTCCAACACATTACAAAAGACTGATCTACATGACTGTAATAAGGCCAATCTGGACATATGGAGTTGAGCTTTGGGGCTCCACTCTTCCACTTCGAATTCCTCTCGTATTCAATCCTTACAATCCAAAATCCTTCGTAAAATCCTCAATGCTCCTCACTTTGTCACAAATAAAATCATAAATAAAGACCGATCTAGCCCGAACCAGATATCACTCCTTCCATTATAAACTCTCTAACCACTCAAACCCCTTAGTTTCTAACCTTGCATCCTCTTCCATTCCTGA
>NW_027109114.1:5705-7488 GCF_000696795.3 Halyomorpha halys
TCTATCAATTCATATTGTATTTATCTAGCTTAAAAACTGCATAGTCTCCACAACGCACTAGTAGTCTAAACTCTGATATTGGATTGTAAAATAAGTTCGTAGCGTTTTTTCCTGATGATTTCAATAAAAACTTCAGATTTTTATAAATATTTTTAATACATTATACATTTTGCATTCCTCGAGCGAATTAAAGTGTTTCCCGTTAAGAGAGTTTTGAA
This sequence comes from Halyomorpha halys, assembly GCF_000696795.3. Classification (NCBI taxonomy): domain Eukaryota; kingdom Metazoa; phylum Arthropoda; class Insecta; order Hemiptera; family Pentatomidae; genus Halyomorpha; species Halyomorpha halys. The sequence goes on from NW_027109114.1 coordinate 5,924, forward strand.
GGGCCCGAAATAAGTGAAAATCTTTTGGGGCAAGGTCTGGTGAATATGGTGGGTGGTGGATCACATAAACTCTAATAATTTCTACCGGTCTACAAAGAAACCTTTGGACGGATGGAAAACTGTCCCCTTGCAATTATGAGACACAAATGAGTTCAGACACTTGCATGACATATGTTAAGCGTTTCTGCGATATCCCGTGTCGTAGATAGAGTGAGGGTTGTCTGCGACCAATGCTTGAATTTGGTCATCAACAGTTGAAGGACGACCCAAGCGCTTTGCGTCTTCCAAGTCAAAATCTCCGGTTTTGAACCAAGAACACCACTTACGGACGGTGCTTTTCCCTTAGGCATCATCGCCATACGTACTGATTTAAAAAATTACAGTACAAATTAAAAAATCACTAAATGGCGAAAATGAATTCTTTTCTCTTCCATTTTGAGCAAGCAAAATACGACTTAAAGATATGGTATCTCGGTTGAAAATGATGCATAAAAGCACCTTAACTAATTCTTTTTTAGAATATGTAAACATTATTGACCAAGTAAACATGATTTTATAATCACTGATAGGATTGAATTGAATTATTGAAAAAACGCCCCGAACTTATTTTACTACCCAATATTTACATTTCACTTATGTATATCATTTTTATGTGTTATTATGGCACCGACCGATGTTGTCATCTGGTTGGACCATATTGGAAGTAATTTTATAAATGGATGAAATAAAAATAAAAAAAAGGCTAGGGCATACCCAGCTGACTAATGGCTATGATAGAAAAAAATAACTGGAATCATGGTTTGTTTATTTTAATATTAATTATTAGTTTCATGGAATTTTTTATTAATTATATAAGTCCAAAAAATGTTTTGTGCAGAAAGTTTGCAAATCCTCAATTTTGTACGTCTTACAACTAGCATCCTCTTTCATCACAAACAACTCAACCAATAAAATAAAACTGCATACAGTATGCAGTGCATACGGCTGAATTACATGCAATAGCCTCAGCACTCCACTTCTCCATGACAGTAACGAATACTAACATAGTTATCATTACCGACTCTTTAAGTTCACTAAAAGCCATGCAGATCATTTACCCGAAACACCCGGCGATCATAAAAATTCACAATTATACCAACATGCTTGGAAACTTGGGAAAAACTGTTTTCTTGTGGTGCCGAGTCACGTGGGGATCACTGGAAATGAACTGGCGGACATTGGAGCTAAACAAGCACTTGCTCTTCCAGGTCAGGGCGCGGCCATTCTGACACTACAAGAAATAAGTCTTCCAATGAAAAATGACATATTATCTAGTTGGCAAGCCATGTGGGATGAAAGCCCGCCAAGCAAATTAAAAAATATCAAAAAAACCACTAAACCATGGACCACATAAAACCGCAGGGAGGAGGTAGCTATTGCCAGATTGAGAATAAGTAATACGAGTTTAACTCATAGATATCTGATCGGTAAGTAGCCACCGCCAAAATGTCAACACTGCAACAGTGTACTTACGATCAGTCACATTTTTCAGATATGTCATTTTTATTCTGCGAACTTAGATAGAT
>NW_027109115.1:0-330 GCF_000696795.3 Halyomorpha halys
TCACCCCGATGATGGAGGACAATATCAGACGGTGCATGGAGAGGTTGCAGCAAGAGCCGGTATTAGCTTTTCCAGATTTTATAGTGAGAGTATTATAGTTTTAGAGTTTTATAGTTAGAATAGTGTGTGCTTTCGATCACTTTAGACCATATGTGTTCGGCAGAAGGTTCAAGATACATACTGATCATAGACCACTCCAGTGGGTGGGAAAACTAAAGGAATCATCAACTACGATAAATCGCTGGAAGGAGCTTCTAGCACAATATAACATGGAGGTTATATATAAACCGGGAAAAGAAAATGTGGTGGCCGATTGGTTGTCTCGAGCCA
>NW_027109115.1:935-2410 GCF_000696795.3 Halyomorpha halys
TAATCTTTCATCCTTAACAATCCCTGATAATCCTCCGAGGCGTCGGAAAAGAAGATGGCCACGGGACCTTCTAATTTAAATTAATGTTTGAAGTACCACCAATGGGTGGTTCCTTCCCAGGATTTTCAAGTATATATGAAACATATTTACCTATTTTATTATTTTGTACAGTTGTAAATTACATTAAATAAATTATTAAAAAAAAAAAAAGACAAATTCAGCGAGATGTTGGAGACGATCCAAGTACAGGGTCGAATGCAATTCCTATCCACGGTACTGAAGATTCAGTTGGCAAAAGAACTGGGAAAGAAAGAGGAAATGCCGAGAGACTGCTCGTTTGTGGAATGTGCTCAAGATCTCATTGATACAAGCGCTAGGGAGGTGGAGGCCAAAATAGAAGTAGAGGAGCCAGGGTGGACTCGGATGGAATATCATCGGCCAAGAAACATGCCAAACCCTTGGAGAAGAAGAGACCAAAGAGATGGTAGAAGAGAAAGAAATAGTAACACGGAAAATAGAAGGAGCCAAGTAAAACCAAGAAACAATGTTCGGCGACAGGACAGCAAGTGCCATGGTTGTGGTAAAAATGGACACCAGGTAGCACAATGTCCCCGCACCCGATGTTTTGAATAGGGGACAGAGGGAGATATACCTCAACAGTGTCCCTATATGTATCAACGGAGGGAGCAAAATGTGTCTGAACCGATTGAGGTCAATGCTCAGAGATTACGGAGAAGGGTAATCTCTCGAAGGACGAACGGATCCATGAGTGAATCCACGGAAATGTCCGAGACCTTAGCGCGGTTAAAAAAAGGAGTGGGCCAGGTGAAAATACTAAAATGTACAGAGTGGTGGTAGATTACAGGAAGCTGAACGAGAATACCATTGAAGAAAAGTATCCAATCCCCAGATTTGAAGATATTTTAGACAGGCTGGGCGGGGCAACAGTATTCAGCACACTGGATTTGAAGGCTGGGTATCATTTAATTAAGATGCACCCTAATGATGAACATAAGATGGCATTCACTCTTGAAAGGGGTCCCTATGAGTTTACAAGGATGCCGTTTGGCCTTAAACCATAACCTTTCAGTGCCTGATGGACGAGTTTCTGAGAGGAATTGAAGAATTCGTTTGTCAGATTTACATGGATGACCTCCTTGTATTTAGTAAGAACGCGATTGAACACGTGCGACACTTGAATAGCGTGTTCCAGGGAATAAGACATTTTGGGCTCAAATTGTCAGGGGAAAAGTCGGCGCTGGGGTAGGAACAAATAAAATTTCTGAGTCACACTATTTCTAAGAAGGGAGTTAAACCAGACCCGGATAAAGTTTCAGCAATCCTGAAAATGGCAGTACCTGGTGACATAAAAGGAATTCGGAGGTTGTTGGGGACTCTAAATTATTACAGGAGGTTAGTTCCAGAAATGGCGTAGTATCTCGTTCCACTCAACAACCTACTCAAGAAAGGCAGGA
>NW_027109115.1:6360-7140 GCF_000696795.3 Halyomorpha halys
GAGGTTTTCGCCGTTTGAGATCCTTTTCGGGCTTTATGGAATCCGGCGGGACTACAAGGGCACAGCGGCGAACGGTGATTGGATAAACAACAATCATGTCACCAGGAAAAGGGTATGGGAAAAAGTCCGGGGTAAATTGGAGAGGGAAAAAGCCAGGAGAGTAGCTCGAGAGAATTTAAACCTCACAGATAGGAAGGAAATAATAAAAATTGGGACAATTGTATATAGAAAATTAAGATCAAACAGGGGTAAGGAGATACAGCGATACGAGGGACCATTCAGGGTGATAATAATAAGAGAACATAATGTTGTAACTATTGAGAGCATTAGAGAACCCAAAAAGCGCAGGACCGTTCATATTGAACAACTTAAAATCCCACTAACCAAAACACCAGCGCAAGAGTAATCCAGAGTGTCCTCATCTCAACTTATTTGTTGTGTTATCTTTTCTTAAGCGGTAATTTTTTTCTTATTTTTAAATTTATCTTTGGTTATGGCGATGTACTGAATAAATTACGTTGCATTTTTTAAAATTTTAATTGTATAAATTCATGCTTTTATTTTTATTATGCTTTACTTTTAGTTTTCTTTATTATATATACTTTATTACAAATAGTTATTTTTGTTCTATTTTATATTAATTTATTGTATAGTTGAAGTTTACGAGGATTCTTCGTAAACTGGTGGGGGGAGTTACAGACTTAGTCAGCTGTTACTTCGATGTCAGCTGACTGAGGAGATCAGCTGATCGCATGTATATAAAGAGATGTACCGAACCCA
>NW_027109115.1:7329-21797 GCF_000696795.3 Halyomorpha halys
TTTTTTGTTTTGCTTTACTTTTAGTTTGTAATAAGCGATTATGAGGAGTGTCTATCTTTTGCTTTCGTTATTGTATAGTTGAAGTTTACGAGGATTGTTCGTAAACTGGTGGGGGGGAGTTACAGCCTCAGTCAGCTGACATCGAATAAACAGCTGACTGAGGAGATCAGCTGATCGCATGTATATAAAGAGATGTACCGAACCCAATAAAGATAGTATGTTACAGCAGTTCACACGTGTTACATCTTATCCCTTCTTCTCTTTTTTTTTTGACATTCGGCTTTCGCCGATACTTAACTTATATATAGGTTTGTTTTGAGAGGGCGTCAACGCCTGTTGGTTGTTTGTTTTGTTGTTTCAGAGAGTCATACCTTTAGTATGATGTGCGGGTCTGCACCAGTGGGACTCCCTTTCGTGAGGTTTGAAATACTATATAGCAAGATAATTATATTTTATTTAATAATAGATCGTAACGATAGTGGGGATGGTGAAAATTAGATAACTTTAGTTAATAGAGCAAGATAAGTTGACAATTATTATTATTAAAGGTTGATTATTTGGTTAGTGTTATGGATGAATTTAATGACTCTTTCGATTACGGATTCATCGTTTCTGAACGCCATTGGAACCTTTTTTGGTATCCCTAACTTGGGAGGTGTGTCATTCGGGTATGCCCTATTCTGAGTCGCGTGATCGCTACTTCTTCGCGGCGTCTACTTAAAGGTAGTCCAGTACTTCACATCTTTCTTTATAGATTTGAACTTACTGGGCGGACGTTTATCCTACATTGCCTGCCATATTTTATTTATGCATTCCTTTAAAGGGCGAGCAAGTTCCTGTGCAGTTAAAATAGTTGTCGTCCTACCTGGGAAGAGTAGCAGCTTTGTCGGCCATCTCATTTCCTGTAATACCAACATGTCCGGGGGCCAAGACGAAGTAGACTAGTTTACCTATTTGTTTTAACATTATTAAATATCCATGAATTCGTTGAACGAGAGGGTGAGTCGAATATTATTGCTATTTTCTACATTTGTTAAGCAAAAGTAATGGGCGGATGCTTTGACATTTAGCTCTGCGGTGTAAATACTAGAGAGATGATGCAGTTTTCTCTTATGTGTTTTGTTTGGTGTCACAAAGGCGGATCCTGTTGGATGTGAGATATAGTATTGTCGGGAAAGATAAATTGTAGCTAATATTTGTCGTCTTAATAGTAGGGGTGATATTCCAGATTCAGCACGTAGACTTAAGATTAGACTGGTCCTGGTGGCAATGCGGATTCCGGTGTTCTGAACGGTGTCGAGTTTAGCTAGGCTTTGGAAACGGGCTGAGCCATACACAAAACTTCCATAATCAAGTCTGGAGCAGATTAAGGGCCTTGTATATTTTCAGCATCGTTGATGTATCAGCTCCCCATGATGTTTTGCCGTGGACTTTTAAGATTTTAATTTTGCCCATGCATCTGTCTCTAAATGTATTGATATGGTGGTTCCAAGAAAGCCACCTATTGAATATCAGGCCTAAAAATCTATAATATTCGACATACGGTAACGGAGAATCCCCTAGTGTGAGTTCTGGAGATGGTGGTGTTCGTCTTTTTCTGCTGAAATGTAGACATTTCGTTTTTTCGGCTGAGTAGGTAAGACCTGAGCTATTTAACCAGTTTTTTAATCGATTAAGGGCTTCTTGTAGTTGGTTTTTAATTTGGTGTGTGTCGTTTGAGCGGTACATAACAGCTAGATCGTCCACATAGAGCATCACCTTAATTCCTCTTGGGATGTTTCTTCCCAAGTCGTTCATGGCCAGGGCAAATAAGGTTGTGCTGAGAACACAACTTTGTGGTGCTCCAATTTTTTGTTCGAAATTACCGGAGTAATGGTTTCCTATCCTGATTTTGAATATCCGTTGGGATAAAAACTGCTTGATGAAAATTATGAAATTTAATGATAAATGTTTTTTTAATAACAGTATTTTTGCTTGTACATTCTACTGCTTTAACCATATCGAAGAAAATTTTGATTGCTTGCTGCCTTTCTACGAAAGTATATTGTAGTTCAGCCTCTAGTTGAGTGGTCGATAGTGGACCTCCCTCCACGAAACCCACATTGGAAGCACTGGAGAATATCATTTCTTTCAAGGATCCATACTAAGCGCTTGTTAACCATTCGTTTCATTATTTTGCATAGGAAACTTGTTAGAAATATCAAGCGAAAACTGTTCGTTTGGCGGTTGTCTTTTCCTGCTTTTACTACTTTTAACTACTACTGATTGTCCCTAGACATTAAGAAATTCGCCAGTTGTCCAATCATGGTTAAAGAATTCGAGTAGCCAATTCAGACAGTCTTGTGGAAGGTGCAGAATCATTGCGCAATAGATTTCGTCAGGACCGGGTGATGATCCTTTGAAATTACGGAGAATCGATTTAAGTTCCCTTTTAGAGAAAGGATAGTTATATTTTTTTTTTCTGGGTCTTCAGAATGGTGATACATGGGGTTATCTGTGGATTCTGTATCTTCTGTATCATCTGAATGAATGGAAGATGGGTTAAATATTTTTGAGTAGTATTCAGCAAACTTTTCAGCTATTATTTCAGGGTCATCGGTCAATTTCCCCGTCACATAGTAGTGTGTATCGGGTTGCTGGATAGTTTTAGTGGATTTTCCTGATTTTATCCCATACGAAATTCGTGGGGGTGGATGAATTTATAGTTTCAACAAATTGTTTCCAGGATTCAGATTTTCCATCGTTTATTGTTCGTCTGCATAGAATTTCTTATCTTTGTTTCTTATACTGTATGAGATTTGTTTGTGTGCTATTCCTTTGAAAGGTCTTGTATGCTTTCCTACGGTTTCGAATAGCTTCCTTACATCGTTCATTAAACCAGGGGACGGAGGGTCTTTTGGTGGTGCTCTTTATTTTAGGAATAGCTGACTTCGCTGCTTGCAATATTCTCTCCATTAGAAGATGACAGCCGTCCCCGACATTCAATTCACATGGTTGTGTTTCAGGTGGCTTGACGAGCGAAGTGAAGAGCGTTCAGTCTGCTTTTTCGATCATCCATCTAGGTTTTTTGGTTATATTATGATTCGTGTTTTTAAATTTTTAACGGATTGGAAAGTGGTCGCTTCCGTAAAGTTCGGGTAGTACTGTCCATTCAATAATATGATATAATGAGGGACTATACATGGAGAGGTCTATGGATGAGTAAGTGCCGTAGGTGGAGCTTGAAAAGGTTGGTTCTCCTGTATTGAGAAGTAGCAGGTTCGACTGATCTATGAATGTCCCTATTATTCGTTCTCTTGTATTTAGATCATTTGAATTCCATCTCGGGCTATTGCCATTCAGATCACCTACAAAAAGAATAGGGTGAGGGAATATACTGTAGATATTTAAAAGGTCGTTTGTTTGTATAAGTCGGTCTTGGGGTAAGTATACATTACGAATCGAAAATGTTATTCCGAGGTGTATGGTTATAGCTGTAATTTGAAGGTTGGAGTCAATTTCTATTTATTTTTTTTTTTTAGAGAAAACCGATTCATTAACCGCAATGAGGACGCCTCTACATGCATGGTCATGATTTGGCCCATCTTTTCGGCATATGTCAAAACCTTTTAACGAAATGTTGTCTCTGGTCTTGAAGTGGGTTTCTTGTATACATATAAAAAATGGATTCTCATCTTTAATGAGTATCTTCAAATCATTAAATTGCGTTTTTAAGCCAATACAATTCCACTGTATAAGAGTCATTTTAAAATTTTGAAGAGGTTGCTATTGTATTTAGAGGATAAAAAAGTTAAAATCCATTTTCCATTTTGAAAAGAGATAGATGTATAAAAATAATAGTAATGGATAAAAAAACAAAAATATAAAAAAAAATAAAGATAAAGAAAAAAAAATAATGATAATAAGATAATAAATAAATGCATATGAATATGTATAAACGCGTAAACAAACCCATACATATGCATACACACATGTACACGGGCACACATACTCGTGTATGTGTACCAATAGGAGATTTGGTTTTCGTTATTATTTTTTATTGTATAGTTTTATTGTTTATATTTTCTCCAAAATTGTATTTGTTTGAGTACTTATATCTTTTTTTTCAGTAATATGTGAATTTTGTATATTGAAACTTATGAATACATGAGGTCATATTTCAAATAGAATGTTGGCTGTGGATGAGTAAAACTTATTCAAGTCAATTTATTATAATATTTGAAAAACAAATTTTCAACGACATATTGTGGTCCACCAGAACACTTGTTGGGAAACATTACAGTATTATTAAATAGTGTATAAAATATTATGATTATTAAAATCATTCTTAAGTTTTTTAGCGGCTCTATCAAACCATAAAATTTCTCCTTTATCCAATCCTAACTCTCCAAAATACTTGATGCGCCTTATTACGTCACAAACAAACTCTTCCACAAAGAGACTTCCACTTACTTATGTTAACATCCCTTTCGTTGCAGATTTGGCCCCAAACAAATATGCGTCTTTTCATTCCAAACTCTACCCATCCTCACCCATTACTTCTTAATCTCTCATCCTTAACAATCCCTGATAATCCTCCGAGGCGTCTGAAAAGAAGATGGGCAAGGGACCTTCTAATTAAAATTAATGTTTACAGTACCAACATTGAGTGGTTCCTTCCCAAGGTTTTCAAGTGTTTGAAACATTCATCAAGTTTGCTTATTGTGTTTTTTTTTTGTACAGTTGTAAATTACATTAAATAAATAAAACAAAAAAAGTTTTTTAGCTGCAATAAGCTTTTTATGAATTTTCCTCTGTAAGTTGCTAATAGTTGGAGGACAACAAGCCATTAGAACGTTAGACTCGTTCGATGGAACAATGTCATAAGGTATGTCTTGGATTTTAGTACATCATACAAAATTGTATCAATTTATCTAAATTAGAATTTCTGAAGCATGGAATAGTTTTGAATGACCGATCTATATAAATTTAAATTGAAGGATGACCCCTTAAGGTTACGTGAGTTAATTTACTATCAAATCCGATTCTATCTGGTACACTGGACCCATAATTTCATGTCACGGTTAATAGATATGCAAAATCAATGTGGGGTAATAATTCCAAGTTGACATTATCATTGAACCGTGTTATGCCGATAACATTTCAAACAACACGTTCAATCAATCATCAATTAAAATATACAATAATAGTAAACTAACAACTGAATGAAATTATTATAACTGAAATAAAATGATTAGAATAAAACATTATCAAGGATTATTATACAAATTATTACTTTCATATTACGAGAATTAGATCTTTATTATGCTCAAAGAAGCTCTCATTTTTTTCATTATCGATTATTATTTATTCTTGATCAATAATTATTATGATTTTAATATATTCGATACTGATTTTCGAAATAATTCAATGAAAAGTTCTTCAAGAATCAATTAATTGAATGACTTTCGCTCAATATGAAAATATGCTCATTAGAAATGTTCGAAAAAATCGATTCAACAGATGTATTGACTTGGAGCAAGAAGAAGGATCTAAAGAAGTAAGGGAATTACAATTTTAAAATGATCAAAAAGCTCCACTTTATACTTCCTCAATTGCAAATTCAAATTTTCATTTTATAATCAATGTTTAAAATGAAAACTTAAGAGGCTGAATTTACAATCGATCATTTTCTCTTCCAAAACATCGTTAGCAACAGATGAGCCTTGTCTATGAGTTCAGCGGAGTAAACCTAGTCAAGTAGAAAATTCAAATTATAAAAAAGCTAAACAGTCAGGAAAAATTGGTATCAAAGACAGCATAACCGTTCTTTAAATGAATAAGAAATAATGAGGAACAACTAAATCGAGGTGTTTACATTTAATATTATAGTGCCTAAACACTTCTTTACGATAGCTTTTTTCAATTATTTTTTCTTTTGAAAAAAAGAGAACCTTTTCTTAAGTGATTAGAGATTTTTGATATAATGATTTTTCATGAGGGGTGAAACTGTTTCGTTGATTATGTAGTGCTGAAACTATCACCCAGGACATATATAGGAAGATGGTCAGGGTTGCGGTCACAAGGGAAACGAAAATAGTTTACAACTATTTTATTTTCCAACGTTATTACCCAGGACCATATGGCCTATGCAGCTAAAGTTGCAATTTTTTTTAATTTAGCTTATATAAATATAATTAAACAAAGGTTTATTTATTTATTAATGCCTCATTCTACCAAATGCACTGATAAATGTAATCACTGGTTAAATTCGCGGTCTTTTGAATTTGAGCTACTTGGGTAGTAATTTCATAAAACAACAACCAAAATTGTGTGTGGTATATATCACTGCATTAATTTACTAAAGCTACATTCGAAAAAAATAAGATAATTGTTGGTGGAACAATTTTTCCAGAGAATGTTGAGACAGGAACAAGAGGATAGCCACGAAATATTTTTTCTTTTACTCCCAATATTCTTTATTTTTACTCAATGTGCCTTTATTTATTTAAGAATCATTACATTATTTTGGTTGCATATTTTTCTAATTTCATTTTTTATATTAACTCAAAATGTAATTCATTTATACATGAAATACATTGTAATTTTATCTTAGATTTTGAATTTATTTACTAGTTCATAACACAGACCAACGTGCTTTAAATTCACCAGGCCAATGTTTCTTTTTGTTAGTAAAGCAAGAATCAAGGTGTAAGAAAAACTTGTGCTATTAAAACAATTGATGATATAGTACCCAATTCGTACAATTGAAGATATAACACCCAATTCGTACAATTGATGATATAGTTCCCAATCCGTGCAATTAATGACACACGACTATAGTATCTTTCAGATCAAAGAAATTCGTTGCCCACATTCCAGTAGCAGAGGCTAAGAAAAGGCAGATTATAACCATGTTCGTTAACTCTTCTAAACTTTTAGGTATAAAGGCAGTTGATTTTCAATATTCCAGTCTTCCGAAATATCTTTTGATTTATGGCATTTATACAAATAATGATACCAACTAGTAGAACAGGTATACTTTGACAGAACTACCAAAAATTCAATATGAAAACTCCAATTTTGTCAACGTCTTAGAAACAAATAGATATATATTTTTTTAATATTACACAATTCTTCTCTACAATCTCATTTTATCAATTTTTTATATTACATAAGTACATGATTGTTATAATTTAAGGACAATCTAATAATGCAGTAATAGTTTAGTGAAGAAAATGGGATACTTGTCCCATTAAAGTTTAAACTGAGTCACTAGTGTTAGTGTGTCACTCTGTTGGTGTTGACTCGAATGCACTCCCTGGATATCTGCTATTGTGTTGCTAGAACAGAGAACAAATTTCTACAAATATTTCGTACATATCATTCATCTTTTAGCGAAAATTCTTCTCCGGCTGCAAAGATTTTTACTCTTGTTCTCTTGCCAATGACAAGAATAACTTCTTTTCCTTCTGATTTAAAGCCTAACGGAGCTTCAAATGTCTTAAAATCGCCGTAATACAATCAGCGTCTGCTAAATATATTGTGTCTACATTGTCTATCCTCCTTAAATGATGAGTTGACGAATCTGCTAACATAGCCTCAACTTCAACAAACATTAGTTCTGCAACACCAGCTGCTATAGCCTGCTGGGTTTCTTTGATTTGCCCACAGAAGAACATCTTTACAATATTTATCCCAATGTATAACCTGTTTGCAGTATCTACATATAAATTTATCTTTCTTAACTTTAGAATTAATTGGGTCTCATGTGTAATGTCCGTAAGTGCAGTTCATTGTTCACATCACTGTAATTGTTACTGTGTCATATGGGTACAATATTGCTCAAATCCCACTCTCAGACTTCATATAGCGTGAGTTTAAAAAACTGTTGAACATTTTTATATACTCATATAGTAATAATAATATTCTTTATTTATTCTGGAATTTATCCCTATTTATATAAAATATATATTTATATGGAATTGTATCGGATAGTTGTTGAGGAGTATCGTTGGAATATGAGGAATAGTTTTCAGGAGATGATTGGATCCTATTACGATTGCCTTAGTCAATTTAAGCTTGTTTTTTTTTTGTGGCCGGTGACTAATTCGATTCAAGACTTCTTGAAGCTTCTACGTGGCAACTAATAGGTCAGAAGGTGGGAATGAATGGTAAATTTGGAAATCATCAGCGTACAATTCGTATTGAATACGTTGGAAAGGAGGGGAAGGTCATTGATGTAGATGGCGAAAAGGGTAGAGGAAAGCAATGAACCTTGAGAAACACCACAGGTAAGGGGTCGAGTCATTGATGATGGTTTATCTAGAACTAATACGTACTGGGAGCGATCGGAAAGGAAGGATTGAAACCAGCGCAAAGCACTGTTGGATAAAGGAACATTTCGTAGTGTATTGAGAAGGATGTTGTGGTCAACCGTGTCAAATGCTTTGGAGAAATCAAGGAGGATTAGGATAGTTAGGTTTTGGTGTTCCATGGCAGTTTGGAGGTCGTGAGTTATTTTAAGGAGAGCGGATTTTGTTGAATAGCCAGGTCAAAAGCCGGATTGGAGGGGATTGATGAGGGAACGTTCTTCTAGGAAGTTTGAGAGTTGGTTTTGAACAAGGCGTTCTAACGGTTTTGAAAGGTTAGAGAGGAAAGAAATAGGGCGGAAGTCATTAGATGAAGAAGGATTTGGGATTTTATTTAATGGTCGAACAAAAGCGGTTTTGCAACGAGAAGCAAATGTGGTTGTGATCTATTGGAAAAGGTAGGAGCGAAGATCAGAAACAGATGGGGTCAGTGGGATATTAGAATTGGAGAGAAGAGCTACTCATGGGCCAGAAACTCATGGGCGACAGGAAGGCGAGAGTAGGTTCGATTACTCAGGAAGAGAGTTGGAAGAACAAAATACTGACCGAGTACAATGATATTTTTTTTCAAAGAAGGAAATATATTAGGGACCACGGGAAAAACTGCATGAAATACCTTTGAAACAGGATAGGGTGACCTACGTGAAGGAAAGCCGTTATCTCTAGGCACTTTGACAGCACATTAGGCATGAAATAGAAAGTTTACAAAGAGAAGGGATAATCGTGGACAGCACTTCAGCTTATAACAGTCCATTGTAGGCGGTACGGAAAAATAATGCACCTGGTGAGAACGAAGAAAACTACCGAGTTGTATAGACTATCGCATGCTCAATGATAATACGGTTGATGAGAAGTACCCTATTCCGAGGTTCGAGGACATTCTGGACAGGTTGGGTTAAACATTTTTAGCACATTAGACTTAAAGGTAGGGTACAATCAAATTTAAAAGAACTCAAGGGACCAGCATAAGACCACATTCGCATTTGAACGAGGCCATTATGAATTTACCAGAATGACGTTTGGTCTCAAAAATGCCCCCGTTACATTTCAAAAGCTCATGGACGAATTTTTGAGAGGATTGGATGAAGCAGTTTGTCAAGGATACATGGACGACTTGCTAGTGTTCAATAGATGAGAAAAGGACCATGTGGGTCATTTAAGGAGTGTGTTCCAGTGGATAAGAGAATTTGTACTCAAGCTATCCCAAGAAAAGTCTATGATCGACCAGATTAATTTTTTGGGACATCCTATCTCCAAGGAAGGTGTTAGACCAGACATTCAGAAGGTGTCGGCCTTACAAAGGATGGCATTACCAACAGACGTAAAATACGGCGATTGCTAGGGGCATTAAATTACTTCAGAAGGTTTGTTCCGGACATGGTGGAGTATCTTGTGCCCCTCAACTATTTGTTGAAGAAACGGAGCACAATAGTAGTGACGCCAAACATGGCCCATAACGTCTGAAAATGCTGTGCAGCTACAACGAGAACCAGTTCTGGCATTTCCTGATTTCGAAAAAGCAATTACGCTAACAACTGATACAAGTGAGTATGCTCTGGGGGTGGTGTTGGCACAGGACTAAAGAGGGAGAGCGTCCTGTAGCCTATGCCAGTCGGCGTCTCACAGAAGCGGAAGCCAGATACAACCCCTTAGACCGTGAACTTCTAGAAATCATGTTTGCAGTGGACCATTTCTGACCCTATGTGTTTGGGAGGCGTTTAGGGCCCACACTGATCATAGACCTTTGCATTGGATAGAGAAATTGAATGAGTCCACCGCGCGTATCACCAGATGGTATGATATTCTCAACCAGTATAATATGGAAATCACATACAAGCCTGGTGAAGACAATGTTGTTGCAGACTGGCTCTCAAGGGCAATAATGGTCAATGCGATCGAGGATAATCAGGGAGAAACATCTGGAAATGCTTGACAGTTCTTGAGAGAGTGGACCTCGGAGGAGAAACAACAACCAGGCACACAAGAATCAAGAAACAGACGACTGAAGATGAAGATTCGACTGTGGAAAGACCACCTGAGATGGAAGAGATTGATGAGATTATTAATGAAAAACGGCGCCAGATTATATGGAAAACAAGAACCTCGGGGAAATTGAAGATCGAGCATGGTAAATATGGCAGTAACAGCATCTGGTCACAAATTTGCATCAGAGATGACCTGGTATGCAAAGCCCTAGAAGATGCATCAAATGGTGGACATAACCATCATCTATCGGTAGGCAATGCAGTAGTTGGGAGAAGGTCCATATACTGTATGATGGTGGAGACTCTCCGTGGAGCGCCAAAAATAGGTGACTCGCATATCACCAGGGAAAGATAAACCAAAGAGGACTGAACGAAACTTTACAGCCATACTTACGCCGTCGATACTTCTGGTGGGGTATGAAGCGCACTATTCAAGAAATCATTGGTAGCTGTGATGTATATGGGGTTGTTTCACTGGTCACAGTGGTCAAGGTATTAAGCAAATTGTCAATGGCGTACCCAGTGAAAGCGTGGTCGGCAGAAGCAGTGTTAAGAGCCCTACGAACATGGTTCCAGTTTTACGGCGTACCAGACAGAATCTCATCAGGCAGTGGAAGGGAGTTGAAAACACAGGCGTCAGGGAAGAAATGAAAGTCTTGGAGGTAGTGTGGCACCTTATTGAAAGGCTACACTCTCTGAGACCATCTGTGGGTGTATCAGTTGGAAAAGGGTGTAGAGCCGGATGAAGCGATGGAACGAGAAATCGTGGCATACAATCATTCCATACACTCGGTCACTGGGTTTGTGAGACACTTAATGTTCATAAAAACATGCATGTATTTCCTTCTATTTTATATTTTATAAAGTTATTAATCGCTGGAGGGTCAGTTATGGTTAATATGTTAGTTTTTAATCTTTATCTATATATGAATATGAATATATGAAACAGAACAAGTTTGGGTGGTCTCATAGATTAATTGGCTTATCTGAGTGACGTCTTCGCCGCCGCTGTGACGTCTTCGCCGCCGCGGTGACGTCTTCTAGGCCGCTTTCTCGTCAAGGTTTGCTGTGGGCGAAATGGTGAAAACCATGTATCTCGCCCGATGTCTGAAAAGACGTATTTTCTCTTCAAGGGCTGGCCAGCGTGTCCTGGAGCCTGGCTTGATGGTAGGGGTAAGCCAGGTCCTAGCTTGCATGATGCTTAGGCTGGGGCGGCATTGGAGTTGCAGCGTCTTCGGGGTCTTCCGGTGTTCGCGGCAAGGGGGGCATCAGAAAATGAGACCCCCGACTCCGACTTTATATAATTTTAAAAAACAACGACAAAAATCGGATTACTTAAATCCGACATACCGCCCACCTAAATTTGGCTTAGCCGAATTTATTATGAAAATTGCAGAGAGACGGGGAAGATAAGAGACCCGTAGGCAACACAAAAGATAACAATAAGTATTAAAACGGAACGTATCATGCATTATATATGCAATTGGAAAACAACAAAGATGCCTGGAATCGACATTCATGCATTAACAACAAATATTAGCTAACGGATTGATAACGTACGATCTTTGATCAATTAAGTCGCGAAGTCGATGAATTGGAGGATAGATCTTCAGGTTGGACGTAAGGTAATGAGAATCGAAGTACAACGGAAAATGGTCATCCTATATTGCGAATAACGACCTATGAAAATGGAACAAAACGTCTTGCAAACGGAGAGCAAATCCTGCCGCCCACCTTGAAAAACCCCAAGCACAACGAAAGAAGGCTCAGTTTGCGTTAGGAGCAGAGCGCGAGATATTAAAGAGCGACGCGCAGGTGCGCTGGGAACCGTGAAAGCAGAGAGAGCTAGCCGTAACGCTTTTGCGAGGATGCGAGGTGTGAGGATGCGTTTGAACGATTGCGGAACGAACGAATGCGACGGCGTGGGCGGCTATGTTTAACTGTATCGGGGTTGTCGGGTTTTCGATTGGTCCGACTCGAAGCGGTTGCATCATCCTGTATGAGGAGCGAGATGCCGGTAGACGCGCTATTCGAATGAGTCCCCATAACGAATTTGCCGAGTACCGTCGGCAGGCGATATAAGTGACCATTCCCGAAGGCCTTGGTGGGAGCACCAGTCACTAGGCGGGGGTATAGGTCAACGCCTATGAGCAAATCGATGGGGCCGGGAACGCCAAAGCAAGGGTCGGCCAGGACGTGACTCGACAAGTCTCCGATAACCCGCGAAGGAACCGGACGCCTTGGTAAGTCGGAGGTGATACGTTCAACAACGAGCGCACGGACCTTGAAGTTCGTGGTGTCATCGACAAGGGACCGAAGCCTGAACGTCATCGCACCCTTGATGTTGGCGACCTGAGTACCTCCTAAACCGGCGATTCTTCCGTCGAAAGATTGCAGCTGGCCGCCAATCCTTGTCGTGAGTTCGGCAGTAACAAAGGTGTACTGGCTGCCGGAATCCAGTAGTAGCCGTGCGGGCGCGGAATGCAATACGGCACATGCAGTTCCCATAACTGCCTCCGGACAGCAATCATGAGGCCCGGACGTAACACGGGTATGACCCACAAAATCCGCGGACTTCGGCGAAGTAATGGCGGCGGAGGAACACGATCGGTTTTCCACATGTAACACGCTGTGGTGGTTGGCGCGACAAAACGTACACGTGTACTCCGAAGGGCATTTCGAGGCGTGGTGACCCGACCTCAGGCTATTCCGGCACAGACCGGATGACTTGATAAAGTCGTTACGCTCCTGAAGGGTCAAGGCCAGAAATTTATAGCACCGACCCAAGAGGTGCCGTCCCTCGCAACGGGGACAACGTTCTTTGCCGGGAGAGACGGATTTCCCGCGTGAAGAGGTGCCGGGTGACTGGCGACGCCCCGATCTGCCCGATTTCCCTGGAGACGTGCGCCTAGGTGGCGACTCGGATAGACCCGGAGAACGTCCCTTTGTGCCGACTTCGCTGGCAAGCAAGGAGATTCCGCCCTTCCCTCTACCGGCGGGTTTAGCACGTGGAGCGTCGGAATGAGGCTGCATATCGAGTTCGTGAGACAGCTTGCACGCCATTAATCTCTGTCTCACGAACGCTATATCATCGACCGTGGGAAACTCGCTGCTTGCATGGGCAAGCTCGAAGTGCCGTCTGGTGACGGGGTCCAAAGCTCGGAGAGCTAGTGTGGACAGGATGACGTCCGACTCATCCTCCAGGGCCAAACCGCGAAATGCCTCGATACCCTCCCCTACTTCGGCCAAATATGATGCGTATTTCGCGCGTTCTCCGCCAGATGTGGGGCATTTGTGGTTCAAGACCCTTAGCAGGCATCTTGAAGCGAGAACGCGCGGATTATTATATTCGCGCACCAGCGCGTCCCAAGCCGGCTGATAGGAGCTGGCATTGAAAGGGAATCTGGCTAGTAGCGACGCGGGTTCCCCACTAAGGGCACTCTTTAAATAGTGCATCTTGTTCACGGGTGCCAATTGCGTGTTGTCGTGAACAAGAGCGATAAAAGTGTCCCGAAACCGCGTCCAGGAGGATAGTTCGCCGTCGAATTTCGGGATTTGAATGTTGGGCAGTTGGGACGAGTACGTCGGCGCGGCAAAGCCTGGTTTGGCCCCCTGAGCGGTGGAATCGCGCTGAGCCCTAATCTTGCGGTACCGCACCTCGACTTATCGCAGATCATTTCGGATTTCGTCGTAGCCCGCCTCCCAATCGGGTGGTATCGCAGGGGCTCCCGGGGACGCGTAGGCGGAGTCCAACTCATCCCAAATTGTCTTGTATTCAGCCCAAAGTGTCTTGCACTCGTCATAATCGACTTCAAAATCGATAAACGAGTTATCGTCCGCGGCAGTGACGAGTGCAAGTGAGCCTAACTTTAGGAGACCCCGCCTAACGCGTCGTAGCTTGCGCTCCAGTGACCGAACTCTATCGATGTCTGCATCTGACTAGTCATTTGAACCCTTTTTTTTTTCAAATTAAACGAATGAAAATTGTAAGAATGAACTGATAACTATAATAAAAAAATATACAAGAATTCAATGATATATATGTATATATAAAGAGATGTACCGAACCCAATAAAGATAGTATGTTACAGCAGTTCACACGTGTTACATCTTATTTCTTCTTCTCTTTTTT
>NW_027109116.1:0-13965 GCF_000696795.3 Halyomorpha halys
CTAGAGTCCAAGGACAAGTGGTTAAGGCTGGTTCGAGGGTCCAAAGTCCAAAACTGCTCATTTACTGGCCCAGAATCGGCCTTTTACCCCTACTAGTTTATGATGTTTATCTTCGTAGGAGTAATAGTTTACATGAAATTTGTTAAAACAAATTGTTTTATAGTTGTTCTGACAAATTTTCATTTGCCAAATTTATATTCATATGTGAATATCATAAAAACTACTACCTCTACAAAGATAAATGTTATAAACTACTTTATAGAAAATAAAATTTCCTTTATTTTGAGTGTTGGTAGACATATATGCGTCTTATTTATTTAGAGATATATTTTTTCAAAAATCCAACATTTTATACTAACAACTAGAAATTAACATTTTGTGAGTTTATTTTGTCAAATATCATAAAAAATACTACTCCTACATAGATAAACATATTAACTATTTTGTAGTAAATTTAACTAGCTTTAATTAGAATGCTGGCAGACATATGTAAATTTAATGGTTTCTGAAATAAAGTTTTTCATAAATCAAACTTATTGTCCGAACAACTATAAATCAATTTATTTTAGCAAATATCATGAAAACTACTATTCCTACGAAGGTAAAGGTCATAACTTCTTTATAGTCCGTTAAACTAGCTTTAATCTGAGTGCTTATAGACATCTATACGTCACATAGTTCCTCAGATATAGATTTCTCAAAATAAATTAGCTAACTACTAATCTTTTCAGTAGATTTTTAAGAAATTTTGTTTTTTAAAAAGCTATATCTCGATAACTATTGCACGTAAATAGCTCTTTTAGGGCTAATATTTCAGCAAATTTACTCTTCTTTAAATAATGTTCTTTTAGATTTTCTAGTGTTGTTGGTAGTTTTTAAAATATAGAGCTCCGACTGAAATTTTTTTTTTTTTTATCGCTTTGAAAGAGCCGCCATTTTTATCCCCCCTACCTATACTTGGCAGACTCATCATTTTTTACTAGTAATTATACATAGTTTTCATTAAAGTAAACAAAAATTGGGGTGACATAACTGCCTTTTTTTCTTCCCGGCTCTTGTACTATATGGAGTTGTTAGTAGGCGTAGCATGATGAGCAGCTTTAATATTACCCGTAATATATTTAATGAATATTTAACCTCAAAGCTGTAAGATTTAAACTGTTGTTTATTTTAGTACTTTACTTATTAATGTCCAATACTTAATAAGTCCTAAATCATATACAACTACTCTATAATATTATTCATTCAGCGATCTTTCTGGGTGCGCCATTTTTAATAGAACAATTGCTACTGACAAAAGTCAACTCTTTCGTGTGTAAATCAATTCGTA
Organism: Halyomorpha halys; assembly: GCF_000696795.3. Taxonomy (NCBI): domain Eukaryota; kingdom Metazoa; phylum Arthropoda; class Insecta; order Hemiptera; family Pentatomidae; genus Halyomorpha; species Halyomorpha halys. Next base: position 1,331 of record NW_027109116.1, read on the forward strand.
ATGGAAATTCTTTAATATTGCAGACCCTGACGTACCCCAGCAAAATAAAAATCGCCACTGCCCTTTATATATAAATATATGAAAATTACGGCCAGCTGGCGGAGGACTCTATCAGCTGATGAATTGCGATGTCTGCTTACGGATAACCCGGCCAGAACCTCTCACTCTTACTATAAGAACATATATAAAAAGGATTTCTCTGACAATAAAGACAGTATTCAAGTTGCTTGCGTGAGTTCAATATCGCTTTTCTTAATGTCGACAATGTAATATTTTCCTGTAATGTAATCCTTTCCTATCATACTTAACTCTGAAATTTTTAAAGGACATTTTTTAGATTTGCGATGTTTCCGATCCAACACGTTCAGAAGGCGTAAATCACTAAAAACCGTAATATTTTATGGTTTTTACAATATGCGCACAAGCAGTAATATAATCGAACAAACGTAAGAATCTCTTACCATATTTTGCGTATCCTCTGCTTCATATAAAAATTCATGGATACAAAATCGTTTTGAAATTAGATCTTCAATAAAAACCATCACTGAATATCTTTATCTATTGGATACAACTGAATGGTGTTACGAAGTTGACTTCACTACCAAAAGAAACTTCATTCGCTATAATTACAATTTAATTTTTTTATGTCGAAACTCATCCACAAAGACCTTAAAATCCCATTCGTTGCAGATTTGGCCCAGAACAGAATTACGTCTTTTCATTCCAAACTCCTTACCCATCTTAACCCATTGGTTCTTAATCTCTCATCCTTAACAATTCCTAATAATCCAGCGAGGCGTCTGAGAAGAAGATGACCATGGGACCTTCTAATTTAAATTAATGCTTGAAGTACCACCAAAGGGTGGTTCCTTCCAAAGATTTTCAAGTGTAAATAAAACATTCTACATGTTTACTTGTTGTATTTATTATTTGTACAGTTGTAAATTACATTAAATAAATAAATAAAAACAAAAATTTTATTTCGAAATTTTTAAAAGTGTTGTAAAAAGAGGGGTGTGAATCGAGTCTTGAACACCCTGTATAAACCCTTCTACTAAAAATCTTATCAAAACCGATTATATTAATAAGTATCATTTAACCAAAGAAAATTAAAACTAATAATTTCATGTTAGCTAGCCTGTGGTTGTATTTTAAGCAGATGTTAAAATGAATAACAGGACTTTTTTTTTTTAAATTGATTATAGGGGGGGGGAGGTATAGTCTTATACAAAAGACACCCCTACCTATATACAATGTTATAAATAAAACAAAAAATTAAGATAAAATATATAGATTAAAATAATTCTTAATAAAAGATAAAAGTAAATTTAATCACAAAAACAGTGATATTTACGGATTTAAAAAAATAAATTATTGACTTATAATGGAAAAAAATAAAGAAAGCGAATTAAAGAAAAAGATCAAGAGAAATAAATAAATAAAAATAATAAAAATTTTAGAGTGACAATAACCGGACTAATAAATATTGAATTTATAACAGTCTTCGTGTTGTGGAACAGTTCTTGGAATATGGAATATGATAAAGTATACGGAATTCAAGAAATAAATGAAATTGCAGACTGTGGTAGAGCAACATATAAAGTACTGTTGCATTGATGCAGTTCAATAGAGAAGGGTCAAAGATCAAATAAATCTTATGGCCTGGTAATGGAATGAGGGCATTACTTGGGGATGGCAATGATTGTTAATAATTCGTTAGAGGAGTGTGACTCGGAAATATTATCAACGAAATATAATATAATCAATAAAAACATAATATGAAATATATTAATGAAATATCGTATATAAATTAAATTAATTAATGGAAGATCGCTAATTGACGCGGTCAAAGAGAAACTCAAATAGTGATTAAACTATTCATACTGAGCCAACGTTTCGGCCCACGTTGGAGGGCTTCACCAGAGCTGTAACTGATGTAAACATAAATAAACTAAGTAAATAAAAAATTAAAAAGGTTTACAATTAAAAATTACAATTAATTCTTAAATAAAAATAATAAAAGGTTATGGACAATTAATGGAAACGGAAATAATAACAGATAGAAAGAAAATAATATAAAATTAATTACGAACTAAGAGATGGAAAAAGGGATAGACATAAAATTACATTGATCTTGATTTTATTCTTTTCCCTTTTTCCATCTCTTAGTTTGTTCATTATTTTATATTTTTCTTTTTATCTGTTATTATTTCCGTTTTCATTAATTGTCCATAACCTTTTATTATTTTTATTTAAGAATTAATTGTAAACCTTTTTAATTTTTTTATTTCCTTTGTTTACATCATTTAACTTTTTGTATATTTTTTTAGCCCTAATGAAGCCCTGCAATGTGGGGCGAAACGTTGGGTCAATATGAATAGTTAAATCACTTTTCGAGTTTTATTTGACCGCACTCTGACCATCTTCCTTTTACTAAACTAATTAATGAATTATTGAAGATTAATTAAAAAAAAATTTAAAGATATAAAAACATAAATTTAAATATTCTCATTGAAAACTATTATCCGAAAAAAATAATTAAGAAATTAACAACCCCATAGCAAAGGATAATATTAGTTATATATAGAAAAATACTGTGAATAATATAATAAAAAATAACAAGATTATTAACAGAAAAAATGTGAGTAATTTAAAAAAACCTAAACATAGCATTATCACGGATTTTTATAAAAATAAAAATTTACAAAGTAATAAAACTAACAAAGATAGTTTACAGAACGTAATGTAAAAAGAAATAGTTAAGATCGATAATCATCATTATTTTAAATTAAACTATATTCCAGGTTTAACAGATCATATTAAAATGAAATTTATAGAATATGAACATCATAATTTGAAGTTGGGCTTAGATAATAATAATAAATTGGGAAGTTTTCTTGATAATATGAAAGACATAATTGACCATAAAGATAAACTAAATGTTTTTTATAAAATTAATTGCCAGAACTGTGAAGGTTTGTACATTAGGGAAACATCTAAAAAATTAAAAACAAGAATTGATCAACATAAGATTAATTGTAAAAGTATAAAAAAACATCAATACTACATTACTGGCACAATATAGTATTAAATATAAACATCAATTTGATTTCAATAATCCAGAAATATTAAAAATAGTTAAGCATAGTAAGAATAGAAAAATAATAGAAGCAGTACATATTACTAAAAACATAGACAAAAGCAATTAATTTTAAAACAGACTCTAAGACTTTATGCACACATTATATAGATATTATAAATAAATTAACATTTTAGTTTTGTATAATAGTAATAGAATTTAGATTTATTTAATTATTGTTGTTTGTTATTATTTAAAAATTGTTAAATGTAGTTAGATTGTTCATCTTTGTGGTAATAGAGGTAGGAGATTATTTTTATAGTTCTATCTAGTTGTTATCACAGTTAAAGATAACCTTTAGGAAGGTAATTATTCTCCTAGATTTAAAAATGTATAATAGTTGATTATTATAAAAAGTTTCAATTATTGACAATAATATGTTTAATATTAGCATGACGTTACAAATAAGGAGTTAATTATATATTATATAAAAAAGTTAATCAGTTAAATAGTTTAATGAATAATGTGATATAGGGTTAATGTTGTATGCATATGTTAAATTTGTGAATTTGTTTTCTAGCAATTTGAAGATGGGGGATAATCCCGAAACGTTGTTGTATGTGTATTAAACTAATACATTTAAATAAGGCACATTATGTTCCTTCACCAATTTCATATTAGAAGATTAATTTAAATTATTAATTAAATTAACATTATAATTTTTAAATGCAGATTGCAGCTAACAGCTGGGGACGAGAATGGGGCGAGGACGGCTTCTTCAGGATCAGACGGGGAAGCAATGAGTGCGATATAGAAGAATTCATCCTCACTTTCTCCCTGGAAAGAAGACTTCGTCCAAGGAGGAACGCCTTCAACAAACGACTAGCCACTAACTCATCATTCTACTCACCAAAAACAGATTAAATATTAAATTAAATCATTATAAATTCACAACTTGATAAGAATATCAAATCTCATTATATATACCCTATATTTATATTCTTATTGCTTGATTTAACTTTTATAAAACAATGTATGTAGTTTCTATTTGGCCAAACACATATTACAAATATGTAGTAAAATTTAATTGATTCCAAAATTTTCCTGAGTTATTTATGAGTGTGTCTTTTTGGAAATAACATTTTTAGTTCTAATTCTTACCTTTGTCAATCGATCAGTATGAATATCTTTTTCTAGCTTTAAATGCCTTCCCTCGAACTAGGAAATTAGTAAGTGACGGAAAAAGTAAATGGGTAGGCAAAAAGTATTTCAATCCGTTAAAAAAATAAAACGAAGAAAAAATCATAAAACAAACGAACATAGTTCACGTATACAGAGAGGAAGGAAGTTTCGTGTTCTGGAGAAACATAGAACTAAATTTCCACTTGTTCTAAGGCGATAAAAAAAAAGAGCACGTTTAAGTAGAAAAAGCTTCTAGACCGGACCCAGGGTGTAGAAGAAATTTAATTGTTACTATCAAAATTTTCAAAAATTTGATAATAGTTAACGCGATCTATGGAGAATAAGCTCAAACATTTTCAGCAAATACAATTTCAAACAAAATATAACTAAATAATATTGTTTTTTTATTAATCTATTAGATTTGTTTTTATCATATTAACCATTGAAAAATTAATGCTGGATTAATTTTTGGTTTTTACAAAGAAAATTAAAAGTTTTTTTTTAAGGTAAACCATTTTTCTGGCACAATCTATTGTAGCCTAATAGCAAAGAATAAGTAGTAATCACTGCCCAGATAACTCATCAGCTATCGAACTTAAACTAATAATTACAAATAAAACATTAAAAGCTGATAGTTACTAACATAAATAATAAAATTAAGTGATATAAAAATGGTTATCAATTGTCAAATACTTAAAGAGTAGAGAAACTAATAGTTGAGTTTTGTGCAATCAATTGCACCACCTTAGAACCAATTATCAAATGCTGGTTGTGAAAGTTTTTTTTTTTTAGTACCTAATTTTACACTGCCATTTTTATCTAGTGTTCAAATAATTACTAATTACTATTTTTTAAGTTTATTATTTATATAGATACATTCATTATGTATAATGTATATACATTATATGTAAATAAAATTATTGTTTATACCATATACTTGTGTGTATGGTTCTTTGTGTTTTACTTTTATACTAAGTAAAAAGTTATATATTATCTGATAATCTAGGAATTCTTTTTCTTTCTTTTTTTTTTTTTTTTTTAAATACAATATATAATGATTTATATCATTTGATTGGTCACACTGCCACAATAAATTATTACTATGAATGACTTCTGTCCAGACTATTATTTTCAATCCTATACCATGGTTGGAACAGTACGGAATCAATATCATGTTTTGTTTTTTTAAAGCTTTGCTGTTGGCAGTTCCCAGACAATAAAAGGTGAGCACAAGCGTGGGGATGCTTCATGATTAGTACCAAAATATCGACACTCAGAGGATCGGTCACAACTTGTACTAGTCAATCCAAACAAACCATCTACGCGCTATCGCGAGTGGGAATAGGCTATAAGGAGTATTTATTAATTTGTGTTGAATGTAAAATATTTTAGGTATAGGATTGTGAACAGGCCTATTTACAGTCCTGTTAAATGGTATATGCATAAGAGATCCTAACGGATTTTTCGAGCAACTTGTTTTACAACCTTTCCTTCCAAACCTTCACGTAATTGTTTATTTCTAAGTTTTGATTAAAATAATTTATTACGAAATTCCGAAATTGAGGGAAAAGTGGAAGTTATAGAGTGCCTTGTTGATCTTCTATTCGAGATTAAGGAAGAGAATCAAGAAGAGCTAATTGACAACTGTCATTACATTGTTATCATTGTCATCCATTGCTTTATTAGATTTAAAAACATCCAAAACAATACTAATACACAATTAATACACAAACTACGAACAACTAACCTAACATAATAACAAACAAAATTGTGACGAGCTCAGCTGGTCTGTGCAGTCGTTTTAACATGGTAAAAGAAGGAAATAGTTCTCCATTTAACATAATTTCTTCCATTTAACATGTTAAACTAAAGATCATGAATGCCCCTATAGTTGACAAATCTTTAGAAGCATCTTTAATGTTTTCAGGTCCAAAGGTGACCCACAGTAATCCAATATTCAAAAAATTGCTATATCCCCTTTTCCTGTCCGTCTCTATATATACAATCGGTCAGCTGTTCTCCTCGATCAGCTGATATAGACCTGTCACTTTATCTGGATAATTTAATTAACAAGTATCTGATAAAAATACTAGAACATAAGTTTAATTGAAAGGTACCATTTCTATGAACTCTTATCATCCAACATCTTGTTTGAAAATATTCACGTTTCCTTTAATATTACCTTTTTTATTTATTTTTTATAATAAAAAAGGATTAAACAAGTTCAAACCCTGCGAACCTCGCCTCTCTAGAATACACAAATGCGTGGATACTAACAGTTGTTACATATTTACAACTATTGTTTACCAAGCATTTTGTAGATATTTTGGATTTGCGGTAAGTAGCAAACCTGTGAATCCGGCTTTAATAGAATGGTTTAAAACTTATAATAGTTCCAGGAGAGCCATCCTAAAAAGGGTTATAAAATCAAAAATGGTTGGATAAAAACGATTATTTGACTGTAACTGTTTAATTAAGGCTGAGGCAGTAGCATAAAAAAAAAAAAAGTAACCGAAGCTTATGGAAAGGAATTATTTTATCAAAGTATAAAAATCAAAGTAATGTGATCAGGAACTTCCATAACATAAAGATATTATTCTTAAAACCTTTACATGCATGTTAGAAACGAAGAAAGCGAAACTAACTAAAAATGTATCTATTATTAGAAACTAGTTTAGTAAGTAATATTTATAACTTCTATAATATTTATAACTTCATTTCGGCCAGAATTGTCTGCCAAGAGCAAAAAACAAGATAACAACAATAATGGATAAGAGGAATTACACCATCCCCTTTTTTTTTTTTTTTGCTTTCTAATCGTTTCGTAATTCCTCTAATTCATTATGGTTTTTATCTTTTTTTTGTTCTTAGCCCTGATGAAGGCAGGAAATTATGGCCGAAACGTTGGCGCTAATATATAAGTTAGTACTTATTTGTATTATTCATTGATCGCAGCCCCAGTCATCTTTTCCTCATATATATTATCCATGGTCTGCTGTCTACTCATCATCATAAATTCAATGTATATCACAAGTATAAATTGAGATTAAATTTATCAATCTCCTGAAGTTAACCGATGTAAATTGTAAAAAACTAAAAAAGTTTTAGAATCTAATAAATTTTTTATATTGAAGGGGAAAAAAAGATGTCTTGTGCCCAAGGTACAATACATCATGACATCCAAGGTATGATTTCCTGACCAAATATGATATCTTCTTGGTGAATAGTTTACTATTATCAACAAACAGAAATCATTGCTAACGCTCGTATTACCCACTTAGCACCTTAAATATCCGTTTTACCCCACAAATACCCGCCATTTTACCGTCTTTTGGAGAATCGTTATAACTGTAACAGTATGATTGTTATGTCGCTTTAGTTGATAGTACAAGTGATGAAATGAAGCAATTGTTACGTTAACTATCCCATGTATACGCCTTGACAGTGAACAATCGTACAATTTCGCACAAAATGTCGTACAAAATTGGCAGCTATTACCATAGTGTAACTGTTTAATAGCTAGAGCCATCACAGCATTTACTGTCACGCAAGTTTACTGTCGTGATAGACGAACTGAGTCTAACGTAAGTAATTTAAGTGAACCAACAGTCGAACTATCAAATGTATACCCCTTGACAGTCAACTGTCGCAACATAGCAACCTTACCAAATGTGATGATAGGCGGGAAAACATTCTTATGTATTGGATTTTGTTTTGATTATTTCTGATCTTGAAATTAATTCTATTCAAAGTTTTTATTCATCTTATCAGCAGTTATGAGATTGGTCGGTAAATAGAAGAAAAAATTGTATCATCTCTGGGCCCCAAAAGCGATTAGGTACGCCTATGTCCTAAAATTCCTTATCTAATGAAAAATAAAAACTCGTTATTGATAGAAAAAGTATCTAATGATTAACAAAAAAAAAAAACTAGTCGAAAGACTAGTACGACACTGCACCAGCGCTCTACATAATAACTTAAAGCCATTTTAACCGAAAACCGAGATCACAACAATTACCTGCTAGGGTGAAAAATAACCGCAAATCGGCAGCACTGATCAACCACCTCTATCAAATATCATAATCGATAATGTGTAAACTATAATCGATAAATACAGCAAATAAATGTAATAGTGTTATCATTACGTTATCGTTCTATCACTCAAGTAAAAACAAAATGGATTTTTTCATCTCACCCTCAAACGATAGAAGGGGAAAGTACCCAAGGCACATAACGGTCCAACGAAAGGGAATTACCACAACTTATTATTATGCACACAAAATTATATTTTGTACATCATACTACCCCGTTAATAAAAAAATAATTATCCTTTATAGTTGTGGAGATTTTTCTAGTCCCCAGTTTTCTTTTAAAAATTTAAAACCGCCAGCATTATATTTGTGAATAATGATTATAAATCAAATCACACACTTGTGAATATATCTTTTAATACATACACATAAACATTTTTGACCTCAAAATCTTTATTCTTTAGATCATGCAAGATTAAGATATTTCGATAGTGGCTTTGTTGGGTTTTTTAATTAGTGGTAAATAGTTTTGTTTGACCTAAGCATTAAATTAGTCCATAGATTCTAGGTACTGTAAAATGTGTAACTATTAATTTATTTCTAATGAATTTATGGAAGTATCCAAGAATTTCTGCAGGTATTTATAAATTTTATCAGCCAAATAAATTCCGGCGGGAAGGATTGCCTTTTTTGTGTTATGATCCCCCCTTGTGTGATTGTAACGTGTCGCAAATCGACCAACCTACTCGCTATCTATAGTTGTATGTTTGAAAAAAAAAAATGTTTCAGTCATATGTGTTTTCATCATTTAAATGGTTATTAATTTTATTTTTGCACCTTTTTTGAAAGAAACGATACATTTTTTTTTTTTTGTTTTGCTTAATTTATGACCATTAACTCATTATTTTAATTTAAATATCTTTTAAAATCTTTATCATTATATATATGAAAATCTGGACATAATGTAATACGAATACATAAGAGATTTTCTGAATTTGGGGATGGTACCACGAAATTTAAACGTGTCTGATATTAGTTTAAGTAATAAAAAAACATATATAAAAAGTAGGTCCAGTAGGATTGAACAGGAATTCCCATAAAATTTAAAATATCTGTAAAAACTTCTAGTACTTTTAATACGTCGAGCATTATTGCTGATGTGGATTGAGAGAAATGAAGAAATCACCAGTTGCTAAAAACCATAGTAATATTCACAATTTGACTGTGAGTTATAGTATTATGAACATTTAGACCTAATACGATAAAAAAAAAAAAATACTTTTTTATTTTATGTTATCAGTTGCGCGCTCCTGGCGTGAAACAGGATGATTTTACAAAAAAATCTGAATGATGCAATCAATTCCGTCAGACTGACTAATTCAGGACCAGCTGACTACGTCTAAATATAAGTTATTCAATAGGCCATCACTATAATAATGAATGCCAGCGTAATTAAAGAGTGACCACATAGGAGGCCTATAACTATATCAACACAATAAATAAAGGTAGATTGCTAGAGATACATCAGGCGGCAAAAACATTTATAGAGCTAACAAAAATAGAAAGAATCATTAATATGCATGGTAGGTAATGATGAAAGATGAACTAAATAGATCATTACAACAAAAGGTTAGGCGTTAAGAATTGTCTGAAGTTTTCAATATTCAACTGGTGTATATTAAACAGCAGGGGGCCATTAGTAACGGACTTAGCTATATCTTACTTAGCTATAACGAACTTAGCTGCATGACTATCATAAAATATTAATGTTACATGTTAGATTTTTACACTGTTGAGCTAACAATGTTTGTACCTTCACCAGCGCTATTCCGTCACAGGTGGACTGTCTGACAATCTAGGGAGGGATTGATGAAATATATTTTCTATAAAATTTTATTCTAAGGTCAGGAAAACAATAAAAATCTATTATCAATCGAGTTCAAAGAAAAACACAATAAATGCCCTATTCCTCTAAAATAGTATTAACAGGTGATATACAGGTTAGATTATCAGATTCAACAATTGATAAATTTCACACCTTCAAGTTATTATTTTTTTTTTTCAAAATATATGAATTCAGATCCAAGAGGTAAGCTTTATTTATATATTTCAACTGGATTCATAAAACGTTCCTTTCATTGTATTGGTTTTTCTGCAATTGAGCATAAAGTAAAATGAAGATAAGTAAATTAAAATTAAGAGGTCCCCCTCCCCTCTGGATCCCCCACTTTAACAATCAGGCAGAATAACAGTCAGGCAACCTACCAATTATTGATTGTTAGGTACCTAACAGTTTTAGTATTCCTTAATTTATGGGAATTTTATGCAACTTGTTGTAAGTAAATTTTTTAACAATTGAGAAGCTTTACATTTTATTGTAAAAACTTCACTACCAACAGTATTTTACTCTGTATACAGACAAAATTTACTAATAAATATCAGGTTTAAAGAAAAAAAATCATTTTTTTTTAACAAAAAAAATATATTTACAATTTTTAACAGACATTCACTTTTATATAATATATAAGTTATATATATATATACACACATACACGCACAAAAGTATATGTATATATATACTTCAGAGGTATAAGACACTGTCCATTTTGTACAAAATTAACATTATTACACACTCAATTCAACTGTTTTAGTTTTATTATACTAGAGAAATAGTGAGGGGTGTTACATGGTTTTCAAAGAACCCTATCACTATTACTTTTATTTGAAACGAAACGTTTGGTGTTTAAACTACGTCCTAGTAACCTTAGGAAAATGTGACAGTGTCCTATACCCCCAAGGTACATATATAAATATAAACACAATCCATAGGAAGACAATAAAAATATATTTAATTTAACAATTATATCAGGTATAATTGAACTTATTTTTTCAAACTATATACAAGTTATTAACATCTTAATTGTCCAAAGTGAAGGTGATGTCAAATCAGAGACATGAATGTCACAGCAATTCATATTATAATTAATATTAGTTTTTACTGTATAGCTTCCATTAGACCAACCAATAAACAAATGCTAATGCAATCAACTGTAGCACTTATTTCAAGTATATGATTTATATATTCTTCAAAATGAATGTCCTTACATTACAGATAAATAGGAATAAGATATTCGGAAGCCAACAACTTCAAGAGCAGCTTACAATTTCAATTTATAAGAAACAATATACTGCCCTAATTTAAGTAGGTAGTTCATGAACAAGGAACTGATTCCTTTTTTAATAAAAACATTCATTATTAAAGATGAAAAAAATTGGAAACAATGAATGGAGAAATATCAAAAATAATTATGTACAAATATAGCATGATGAAATCAAATATAAAATACAAAACTTATAACTTAAAAGAAATCACCTCCAACAGTTGTGTATACAAATGTAAAATGATGATATGGAAGTGCATGTCAATAACAAGAAAAATTATCATATAGCTCAAAAATGTTTTCTTGAGATTAAAATTTGATAAAGATCCAATCCTCTCTAAAATTTAGAAAAGGAAAAAAGTAATTACCAATAGATTATTTGATGAAATTAAAAACATAATTAACAATTTGTAAACAAGATTAAAATAATAATTAAGATGGGCTAATTTCTAATACAACATCTTATATGAAAAACAGATTTGTCTGCTGTTCCTATTTCAATCATTTTCAGATAAGTATTACATATTATAAATTACAGTATTGTCACAGTTTATGCAGTTTAATGCTGATGCATCAGCAACCTACAAGTCAGCAAATCAGAACAGATATTTTCCCTCCTCCCCCACAACAGCACCATCAGATGATTCATTCAAGATTGAAGTATACAAGTTTCAATTCCAATATCCTTTGTCAGTTAGTCTGTCAACTTTATTTGATGTTTTTAGAAACCTTTTGTGTGGTAATTGTTTATTTCAATTAACTACTTATTAAACAGTCATTGTGAGACTCCATTTATTGAACTGGTGCATGTGAACAGCAACATACAAACACACATAGTAAAAGTTAGTTACTAAAATCTATCCAATTAACCGAGTTTAGTAATTATCTCATGTGTGACCAATTTATAGTACTGGACTTGTTTCAAATTTTTAACCATAGAAGAATTGTTAAATATGAGTCATCAATTTCCAGTTAAAGCAGCTAGTAGCTGAGGATAAAGGTTACTTATATAAAAGTTGACTAACAACTATTTGTCCCAAGCAAAGCACTTCACAAGATCTATTTCCTGTTATCATTATACTTCCTGTTGTTCTAGGAATTAGATTGGATTTAATGTAAATTCAGTTTGGTAATTTTATTTATCATATAATATTTTACTTCAATTCAGTTTAACCTGAATAT